>NW_008752032.1:420597-490864 GCF_000715545.1 Opisthorchis viverrini | reverse complement strand
AGTTGCCGATCAACAGGTGCAATAATAGAATAGAATGGTTCATATAAACTCGGTGAGGCGTGACCAAAAGCTGTCTGCCAGTCAGTGAGTGTGGGGTCTGACGATCACGCAAGTGTGTCGAGTTTTCGACGGCCATGTGATTTTGGACCAGAGTTGTTTTTGGTTCGAAAGGATGAAGAATCCTCTCGATAGGCCGGTTTGTGCAACATGGAACATGCTTCTCTTGTAACCCACTCGAAAGGATGAACCTTACTCTAGGGTTCAAGTGGAAACACGATGTTGATTCCATAACAAATGATTTATTCCCTAAAAGGAAATATAATCTAATGGGATAATGCATTCTTTCAATCCAGCTCTACTAGTCAGCTGTAAAGTTAAAAGGCTGTTTCTATAGAAACTCCTGATCAAACAGCTCTAAACCTTAGTATGGTGTTCTTGGATGACTTTGATAATTGGCCCAGGATAGTAGCTCGGCACAGAATAAGGGATAAAATAGAAATACGGTGACGTAGGAAGGAACAGTAGCATGCAAAAACCCGATAGTTATGGAGTTTCTAATAACAGTCACGGTTTTTATTGTCACAGGACACATACTCGAGACGGACATTCTGTCTAGGTGTCAGTTACCAACACAGTTGCTTAGCTACTCTTGACCGAACGGTTAAATGTCCGAAACACCCTGAACTTTCGTGGGGTGATGCTGATGAAACAGCTATTTAGTGGTTTCCGGCTATTCTGCGTAGATAAGCTTCAGTTAAAAGGTTTTGAAACTCCCCACTCGACAGAAGGATCATCTTTTTATTCAACAATTCGATTTCTGTTTAGTTAGGCGACCGAGTTTGTATGGACTGGCGAACACAGCTCACGTATGTCACATTTATGCATAGGCTAGAAATGTACAAAAGTATTGAACTTCTACCGTTTTGCACCCAGACAGTCAAATAGCCCATCATAAATTCTAGAAACTCTCTCTGAAATATTGTTCAACCATTGTGCAGATTTTATGCACTCTGCAAGGAGACGCTGTATAAAGTGAAGGCAATAATAGCAGCAACGATAACGATTTCAATGATAACAATGAAATGATGAGATGACAGTGGGAAGTTGAATATACGTTTGCTTCCGTTGGATATTTGCGTTATAAGCACTAGGTTTGTTCACCTTGTTTTGCCACTTGTTCAGTCATGCGAGCTTTCATTCGGATGCAGCAGAATGCGTTTTCTGATATTAGATGCCCTTCACTGGATATCTTCGAAATGCATATGCATGTTTTTATATTAGAGGAATAGCACACATCCAATCAAGGGCATTGACGAAAAAAGCTGGTTAAAAGAGTGTATAAACTCGGCTAGACCCTACAAGACTCTGACACTGATCAATTATATAAGTAATGCCATTTGCGGCTTCAAGCAATATTCTTCCCAGATGACTTGGGGCTGTAACACAATTGTTCAGATGAATTTTACCGCGCGCAAAATTATGGCTGTTGGACAGAAAAGAAAGGAGAATATCTCTCGACGAAAGGCACTGATATACAAAGTATGTTGACTTGACTAAACCTCGGATGTATCTGTCGCTAGCGATGTTATTCTTCAACTAAGCGTGTTGCACGAAGGCTGCCTCATGTTGAAATAGGTACAACACCTTTGATATCTTGTTCATAGCCACACCACTCTCGTTTGAACGGCCGTGTGCCTGTTCTGGCGTAATTATTCCGGTGAGTCCACACCAAAGGGAAGCACTGGACTGGAGTTTCGCTCTTACTAGAGCTCATCAGCAGTGCATATCCAATGGCCGTGCCGGGATTTGAACCCCGGACTTCTGACATGCGAGGCGAGCCTGTAACCACTACTCCACCAACGCACGTTGGACGCATCTGAACTATCACGTCTGAACAGGCGAGCGTGTTCACAATTAAGCGATGTGATTGGTGTGCCCGACTCATCGAACGACGACCCAGTAACCGTCCTGGTTGTGACGATCGATTGACCCGCCAGTCAGGTAGCGTGGCACACGCTTGAAACCCCACTGGGCAGATTTTTGGTTGCAATCTGGTGTGGACTCACCGGAATAATTACACCAGAACAGGAACACGGTCGTTCAAACGAGAGTGGTGTGGCTATGAACAAAATACCTATCCTGCAAAACCCCAAAATTGCAACCTTTGATATCACAGGACATTGTCTCGAGGGAACATATTACCCGCCAGATTGATGAAAAATCTTCGACGGTTTACCATCGGTTCCGTCCTTCTTGCTGTTATCCAGTTGAGTCGCCTGTTCACATCGACTCAATTAAGGTTGTTGAGGACTCGCGGACCACGCCTACCAGATGAGCCCCAAGGAGGATAAAACCAGTCCTGGAATTCCGAGGAGATTTCAGTCACTGTGTGTCCCTCGGTGGCTAAAAGGTACCGCTAGCTGATGAGTAAATCAGATGCGATGCAATCTGCAATGCACACAGTATATTCACTAAGCAGTTCAGTGACGTTTAGAAAATAGGTAATTCGGGAACTTCATAAACACACTGCATTGATACTCGCATCGAAGTAGCTGCATGCAGCCACCGACTGGGAGTGAATCCGTCTGCGGCAATTCACATCCAGGTAACCTATAGTCAGGTGAACTGCACCCGCCTTCTGATTCGTTTTTAGTTGAAAATTTGCAGGAAAATATGTAGGTATATTTTCATATAGAAGAATACTCACAGGGTTGCTGAAAACTCTGACAGACCACGACCGGTTTCGCTCTCCTTGGGGCTCATCAGGCAGGCGCAGTCCCCGAGTTTCCGTCTACCTCATATTTTATTTGAACCCAAATTTGGACTGTTTTCGCGAAATACACTCAAATGCAAATCAATTCTGTTTTCAAAAGAGACTCAACTGAATCTCTCGTTTATGATATTCTCATGTAGGTATATGTTGGATAACAAACTCATTCTGAGTAAAGCAGCCTTCATTGTCTCGCGCTGGTCGATATACGTGCGAAATCATTGTTCCTCACTTGGCTGGATAAAGATATGACACGATCTTACCGGTCTGTTCGATTTACGTAAGTGGTGAAGGTATAATCTAGACCTCTACAATGTTTTTATTGTCTGGTGAACTCAGTTGCTCGTTTCTTCCCACACACGTGCCAAGTATAAATTTTGACTGTCTCAAAAGCTGAAGCTTCCTGATAAAGTGAATGGGAGATTTAACGTAAAAAATACCATGTGTCCGACACAAAGTATGCACACGTTTATCTTTTGCCGTGCCACAATAAAGCGCTGCAGTTTTGCTTGTCTAGGGTGGCCAGAGTACTCAACCAGGTTGTCGACAGTGCTTTAGAGACACTGTATGCACGAGGTAACGGTGAAAGTGAAACAAAGGGTGCGGATGTGCAGGAGAGGTAATAAAAGCGTGCAGCATATACATAAAAATTAATGTGCATCTATGGGATTCGGTAGAAACACTTTTTTCCCGTTTTTTGTGATATTGCAATCGTATACCTATCCATGTAAACCTCGTACTGGTGGTGCATGAATGGTTTCCACTCCAATAATTGCGATTTATCCGGGACAGGCTAAATAGAGGAACCAATGCACATTTTCCTTCTAAGCCATGAAATGACAGGAAGTCAGCTTAGAAAGGAAGTTGAACAGTACTATTCATGTTTACAAGAAGGATTTCTGCAGAAATCGACTGATTCAAGGTATCTTCTGCATCTGTAGGTTACTGCCACTGCTTCCTGAATCTGTATTTCGGTGTCCTGCCCCATTTTGCCTAAAACACGCAACCAAATACTACAAAGGTTTCTGAAATACAGATGTTTATCATTCAAAAGGGAAGCGTAGGCATGAGGTGTATAGAAGGGACATCCAATCCGGAAATTCATGGTGAATAGCACTAGATAGGCCACCAGAAGCGAGACAACCAGAGCCATCAATATTCCTCTCTACATTGATATCTTTATGCCAATGCTACGGGTTATCTAGATGAGGTCTTATCATCCATGAACTACTTCCCTCAGCTTGTTGGCCAATATCCAAAACCTTAAGGACTCCGTGTCGCCTGATGACTGACAGAAATCTGGTCAAATTATACTTTCCAAAACCTGCAGGCGAGTGTTGACAGCAAATAGGAAGGTGGCTTTCCTCCTCAACAGGTTCAGCTAAACAAACGGTGAGGAAGAACAATGTTCCAAAGAAAGCCAGAAATGAGATAATTCATGCAATTATCACGCCAAAAACATCAGGCAAAATTAAAGTATAAATAAGGTCTAGCATTCTGCAGACCTGCAACATAAAGTTGGATTAGAAATGACTAAATCGGACCGAAACTGATAAACACGCTTCCATTTATATTGCCATGTTTTGGGGTTGCGTCTTCCAAGCCACGAAAATCCGATGATTATTATAATGGCTTTATTTCTATGGCAATGTGAATATGTATGCTGCATTATCGAGAATGACAGCTGTCACATACTACCTTCCTCCCAAAAAACGGGGGACAATTGACAGAACATTATTGTGTGTTAATAAACCGTTGTTCAAAATAACATCAGTTTTTCTTTTTTCTACTGAAGTTGCTGGAAGTCCTTCATGTAAATGGCTAAGTCCCGGTAACAGGTGTCGATATTAGGACTTACGATATATTCACTTCCGAAACACATGAATTTACGAACACACAAAGGACACTTGTATTTATTTGCTTGGTTTGTCCAGCCCATGGAGTTCCACGTCGAAATATGGGCTCAAAAAACCGTAAGGGCACACTTACCAGGTAGTCGTTCAGCTAGTACCAATCATCGGGAAACATTTTCCAAAGTTTTGGGTGCATTTATGCCCATAATTCCACAAAATCAAAACAGTAAAGCTGAGTCCATTAGGCACACGCAAATCCTCGATGAAGTAGATTTTTTCTCAGCGGATGTAACAAAAGTTGGCACTCTTGTCCGAGTAACGAACAGGAATTTTTGTACATTTATTATCGTGGAACAAGTTCTGGTGGGCGGAGAAAACAGCTGACACGACTAGCTCGAATACATCTCCCCTGTACGAGCTTCCCAGACAACAATATAACGGCACGTGACATGCATGCTTAAACTGTGGTTAACTGGAGTTCCTGGTTAGCTCGTTTGATGCGTTTTGTCTGAACGTTTGGGTTAAGAGGACGCCCATGTTCAAATGTGTCTGCTGGCCGTTATTGGTAAGCGTCACATTAGCAGTAGACTTCGGCTACAGCTTGGCCCTGTGAATACAACTTTATTTGGCTTGATATTTTTTGTGAAATCGAAATATTTGCAGGTGTTTTACCACTGTATTTATCACAAAATCCACTTTCCTTACATGAAAATGTTCTCTGAGATTAGCATTCGGATAGTACTGTGGAACAGAAGGCCTGCCTAGTGATAGGGAAACCAATCACGAATAAATGGGCTGACAATTAGTTCACCTCTCGAGTAGACACAAAATATCCATACTGTATAGCTGGAGTACTGGTCATTGCAGTTGTGAGGGTCTTTAGCATTACATGGAGAGAGTTGTTTGAAAAATTTCGACATGGTGCATTCTATTAGGTTCAGTAAGAAAGATTTGAGGAGCCACCCTTTATCCTCTGTATACCATGCTTCCGATTATCCGGATCAAGTAGTCGTGGTGACAATAATGCATAGGCTCTTTCCAGGCAACAGGAAGGTTATATTGTAACTCGTTTGTTCCATCTATAGAAAAATTATGAAAGCAAAACGAATATCGTGCCAACTGAAACATGAGGCGGCCTGTGTGCAGCATATTCAGTTGTAGAATATCATAAAAGGGCGATTCAGCTGGGTCTCTCGTGAAAACCAAATTGATTTGCAAATGAGTGTATTTCTCGGAAACAGTCCAATTAGGGTTCAAGTAGAACATAAGGTTGACGGAAACTCGGGGACTGCGCCTACCTGATGAGCCCCAAGAAGGACGAAACCCGTCATGGGCTGTCGAAGAGTTTTCAGAAACCTTGTGAGTAGGTTCCTTTATGAAAACGAATAATAGTTTTACTCTAAAGTTAGGAAAATTCTGCTCCAATACCGTTGTTGAATCGAAGATTTACCAGCACAATATCCGTTCCCAAGGAAGTCACATGGATTCACGGTTGTCTGGAACAGTCTGCTGGATAAACTATGATGGAATAACGCAGTGCTATGTATCGAAGATTATTGCGCGACCGTGTGTGGTCGTTTCTTGGAAGCGAAAGAAAACGGGAAAGCAAAGCCAACCAGGCAGCTACAATAATAACGTTGTCTTGATTTTTCGAAGATATGTGCCCACGTGTATGATTAGGAGTTAACATGATCTGCTTATGCAACTGATTTTAATAGGAAATCTATGAGGGTGTCTATGTCTGGGAAGAACAAAGGCTAATAAAAGTAGACGGGTTAAATAAGCAAGGGACAAATGAGATACGGTGATCCATACCTCANTAAGCAAGGGACAAATGAGATACGGTGATCCATACCTCAAATCAATGTCTCAAAAAGACCGTCATTGTAGTCTTAGATAAAACAGTTTTAAAATAGAAGCCTTCTCACTACTAATAGTCTGTCAGTTAAAGTTGATTATAAGATTAGTAGCTGATTAGATCAAGAAGCAAACCCAGTTTGAACTATGCAGTTAAACGAACAGGTTGAAAGGCTTCCGGTTCAATGAAGACATCTCAAGACCGTCATCCAAAGATCACGTAACTTTTCCTTCTGTCTCCCTATATGATGAATTCTCTGTACCTGAGGTTTTCGGGGATTGACAAGCTACTGATTGTGAAGTAAAACATCCTAGTCATTTGCGTTGATTAATACTTCTTCCGTCTCGTTTGAGGTTGCAATATTCCTATTATTTGTCAGTGTTTTTCTCCAGTTGATTGAAGTAAAACTCTTGTAGTCCCTGAGGCTGACATCTGATACTTGTCACAAACTGATCAGAAACCTTCAACCCCACTAACCGACAGCGACGTAGCAAGTAAAAGCATGAGCGGTCCCATGACCTCTTCAAGAAGCACATGATCTCACGAGGTTGGCACCAGCTTGTTGATTTCTCAAAAATGCTAAACAATATTTGACACCCATCTGGCTTTCCAGTCGATCAACTGGGGAACACTTTGCAACGGAATGATGAAAGCCGATATGCAGTTGTAGTCACGGCCCAGGTCGTGATTTCCCGATCCTACGGCTGGCCTTTCGATGTGCACTTCAATATTTTCATCAACAATCTGGGTTCCATCAAGAACTTTGGTAGATGCATGTTGCATTATATTGTGCGCACCTGCCAAGGGCACTGTTTTGATAAGTCATCTGGAGGTAGTGCACTGTCCTACGGCACCTGAAAGAACTGACAGATGGTGTGTAAATAAACTAATGCTGGCTCTAGGTGATATGGCATCATACTTGGGTTGCCTGTTGGCTTTCAGCAGGTTTCTGTGAGTTTGGTCACCATCGGCCGCTTGTACGTAGCAGAGCATTGGTTGTTTACCTTTTGTGTGCCCAGTAGATCAACCTCTGTTGACCGGCACGCACCCTTCAGATGTCGGTCAATCATCAGAGCTACTTACCCGGATTGCTGTTGACCAAAAGTCTCTTAAAATTTTCGATATATTTTTTCCGCATGTGGCAAAAGTGAACAGTTTTGATGAAATTGGCCATAGCTCCTTCTTTGCCTGTGCATGTCACAAGAGGAGTAGCAATGGTGCAACTCTCTCATGAAACCAAAAAGGCACTGCTAACGCATATAGACCGGTTTTTGTGCAATCTACGCTCATCATCAACCGTAACAGTCCTAAGTATAGTTCCCGTTTTATTGCTGTAGTCAGCAAACCACCTAAACAAGCGAGTGACGTGGAATACAGTGTAACTGCTACTTCTCGTTTTTAACATACCGATGTTTTAGCACTCTAGAGGCTGATAGTTATATCAGCAGGGGTCCTGTCAGAGGGCTACGATTTACTGTTTGGTCCAGAAGTACGGTGCACCAAAATTCCACACCATCGCTTGTCAGTCAACTAACCTCTAAACTGTTGAAGATCTGTTCTGTAATACTGCGTTACGGGATATCTCCGTCGAAGGCGAACCAATCACTATGAACAAATCCGGTGAATTAATATCAGCTAATGACGCACGGAACCTCAGTCGAAAACCTTACCCTCACTACTCATTAGGCATTCATAACAACTTAACTGTTTCAAGTGATATGCTATTAGTTTGGTCATGTTATGGTTGTGAAATATATTGGCAGGTATTTCACTCAGACTTTTCTTGTATGGCCCCCAAAATTTGCCTCATTCCAGTAGTTTTCGGATAAAGTAATACTTGGTGCTCTACATGCTATGAAGTGTTTTCCATAACATATTTTACTAAACGTAATTATGAAGGGATGGGATAAGTTTCAACATCATCATCATCAAGGACAGCAACATCAGTGTTGACACTGATGCTTCACTGCCGTGGAACCATGAGTTTATCCTAGTGTATTTAAAGCCTTGAAATCAAAAGTAGGGAAAGTTGGGTGAGAAAGGGAACTTGATACAGGAATATATCAACCTCCGAACGTCCAGTCAGAAATGTGGAAAGAAACTGACAACACGAGCACCACTAAAGCCACCGTTTCTCGCAATGCCTCTAGCCTGGCTCAGGATGGGTCACGAGGACCCCATTCTGAAAGGCGGACGGCAACAGTAGCACTCAAACTCTTTCATGCCCTTCTGCTAATGTATACGTTGTCCGCGTCGCACTTTTCCGCCATTCTAAAGGAGACAAAGAAAACAACACCCGTTTGGACAGATGCTGTTGGAGTATGCGTTGCATATTGTCGAGCCACCGTACTTGATGGAGTTGGGTGTTTTCCGAGATTGCATTACCCGCTGGAAAGCGCAATACCCGTTTCCTAATCGCCTTGTGATAAATTCCATGACGCATACGAGATCAACAAAACTTCCAAAGTATCGGTGATCAAAAACCTGAAGACTTTATGCCATGTGTACACGGAGGCCATGTTTTGCAACCATACAACAATTCAGACCTTACTGTAGCCCGGTACACTCCACCCTTGAGACCAAATGATATATCTTTTTGACACTGTAAGTGATGCAACTTAACACAAGGGAGTGTGGCCTTGGAGATTCGTTCAATCACCTCAGCTAAAACTCATCTGTATCATCAAGCGAGTAGTCGCTGCGTAGTACGGCTTAATAATTTATCGGTTCCGGATTTCTTCCATGGTCAATGGCTTGTAACAATCCTGACTCATTGTCCTGATATATTCATATTTCGCAACGGATCATACCAGCAATCCTATAAATGGTTGATTGAAGGCAAATTTCTCGATTTAATGCATACCTTTCCGGCTGAACTACAATTCAGTCTCTGAGTAGTCGAAGAATATTATAGGCTGGAGATTCGGTTCGGATGCTCGTCGCTCGTCAAACCCATCTTAATTTGTACACGGATATTCATCCCATCTCATGATATATTTTTCAAACTTTTCCACATCTGATCATTTCCTTTTACGTTTCGGCCTTGATGTCCAGCCAAATGCAGTCTTATGAGAATATATGATATGCGTTTAATAATTCCCAGGGAAAGTTAGAGTTTTCGAAAACGGAAAACGGGTTTCGTTCGACCCACTGCCAATAGCAGCGATTCTATCCCAAGATCCATTTGCTGCACTGCCATTTTAGGTAGGCTATTATTAATTGCTACCGCATTTGTGACGCTGATTGGGAAAACCACATGATCGTACTAGTTTTTAGCCAACCTGTATCAACTTTCATACAGCCATCACGCGACACATCCGTCCATACGTAGCCGACTTGAATTGGCACATTTGAAGGTCAGTTGAAAATTGATTGAACCAATCGGCTGCAAGTTGATTACGATTCGCTGATCGGTAATTGACTGTGACTGCTGTCAGCTGGTTCCTTGATTTAAGCTGTTAAAAATTTACGTTCATTATTTAGATAATTACATGCTACCACTCACTGAACGCTAGTTATTGGGATTCTTACTATCGAATGTAAGTGTACGTTAATTTAGCGAACGTTTTATTAAAACGGTAGGAGTGTATCTCTATATTTCCCCTAAAAGAGACATGATTGAAACCTTCCCCTTAGCGGTTGATGTTCCCAAAAACTTTTTCTGTTTAGAGTTATGTCTTCTTGGGTTTATTTATATGCTGCATTTAGACCAGAAGCGTGCATCTCGCGCTCGGGTGTGCCTCATGATATAAGGTAGAAGCCGCAAAGACTGCACTTTTACTGGTATTAAATATGAAGACGTGTTTCCTAAAAGTGCATTGCAAGCTGAAGTACGAATATGTATAGTTATTCAAGGAGCGATTTTCAAAGTATTTATTATTAAAGCGTTTTTTGTATACTCACAGTTTGGCGTCAGTAATGATGTTTATTCTTTTGCGAATGTAGGATAGTAGGGGGCTTCCAATGAACCTTTTTCAAACTGATATTTGAAATCACCAATGTGTATGTTGTACACGTACGTATCTTTGGATGTAAACAAAAGGATGGTCCAGTAACAATGAATTATACTGCTTAACCGATGACCAGGAGAATGAATAAACAGAATGACAATTGGTTGAGTGCGTTCTAAAGTTTCAATGAAGTAATTACTTGTGATGGGGGTTTTTAGTACGCACACTTCGAAACAATTAGTGAAAACCGTATGGAGATCCTGTGGTTTCTTTGGAGTTTACAGAACTGCGAATAACTGGCTTTTTTCCACGTCCATTTCAACTGTTACAAGAGGCCTTGGTCGACTGATACAAGTGCGCTACTCCATTTCTTCAATTCATCTGTTAATGCCATCGTAAGTTACCCAAAGGCTATAAAACCGAGAGATTCCTTGGCATTTTTGGCACATACGTTTTGGCTCTTCACATTCAGTCACCTGGACAACATCTTCAAAGTTCCAAATAATGAACATTCCCTAGTTGCGTGATACATGATAAAATATCAGGTGCAGGGATTTTAAAACTAAGGTTAAAAGTGATAAAAACGTGCACTGAACCTGGCTGCCTAAACGGTAGCTGTCCGTTAGATCAAAGCAAAGTCATGTGTGCGATTCCCTATCAGTGAAGTGGAAAGATAGAACACTAAAGTATCCAAATTTTGTGCCCTGATATCAGGAGTTCAAACTCCTAACAAAAACCTTCATTCTATTTTCGGTCTTTCGCCAGCTTGATTTTTTGGCATCGCATTTATTAGTGATTATTCTAAAATTGGGATCAGTTCAGCTACACACTGAGTGCGTGGAAAAATCGATACATTAACTTAGTTCTTAATCATTTGCGTTTTTTATCTCAACGGCAAACTGATGCTACTGACTCAAGCCTGACCAGCTTGAACTTTTCCTCAAATAAACCACTTTGGTGATGTTATATGTATAGACTTTGAGAGGCCGTGGTAGATTCGGATTGTGGAAGTATTTTATGAACAAAAAAATGAACAAAAAAATTGGGTTTTGAATGGTGTCTAACCGGAATCACCAGAGAGACAATTCAAGGTCATCGCTTCCGCACAGCCATTTTAAGGCAAATATTCACGTGATGCATCTCCAACATTTGCTGCTGTCTTGAAAGATTTTAGGTGGGGTTCGGTAAAACAGGATAGACCGATATGGCGATTAGTACTGATCGGATGATTAGCGATTTCATCTGAATGTACTCTGCCTCTCTATCGTGCGTGTAACCAAGAGTAGATGAGCCTCATCGGGCCGCTGAACAAGCGTTTCGGGCTTTTTGTATCCGTATGCTTTACAAGGGGCCATCGCCTTGATATAAAAGGTAATGCTAGACAGAATGATCCAGTCAATTGGAAAATGAGTACAGACAATTACTTCACTAGAGAATAAATCATTTATAAAAAAGTAAGAATGACATACCTATCTATGAGGCAATTACCTATGGCTTATCTACTTTACCGGTCTTTATACACTTTCTGAGTTCTGTTTTCCAAAACATAACAGATTAGTTGATGGACTTTTTCACTTGGGAAATTCTGACTGACCAAATGTAGCTGCCAAATTGAGCTAGCAAATTTATTTATCCGCCACTCGGAAAAAGGAGATACCTCCAGTTTCGCTCCTTGAAACTCATCTTAAATTTCAGAACCCTTGAGATATAAATGAAGGCCCGTGACCCACACGAAATATTCCATCACAGTTTGATATAAATTATCTATCAACGAGGTAAAACATAAGGGGCTGTGTTTTGCTAGTGTGCAAAAATGCTCTCATTGCAGGTTTATTAGGTTTTTCCTGAAAGAAGCAAACCAGACGGCTTTTTACTGTCCTCATTTAGGTCAATTCATCTTCAAGCATGTTTGCAGGTAGACTATCTGGCTGCATTCTTTCACTTGCCTATTCCAATGGCATCCATATGGACTCAGGATCTCATTTCCGTTGACGCTACCATTTATGTACAACAACCTTTACAAGTCCAAGGGGAACATTCCAGTACAGCAAAATAGTGAACACGTAATATCTGACCACCAAGGAAAGCAAACTTAGAATGATTAGAAGAGAAGAGTGGGCAAAGGAGAGAACCTGGTCCTAGCCTATGGCAGGCATTGTGAGATGCTTAGACCTCCAAGCGCCCAGTTAGGCGATCTGGAAGAAAGCTAACAGCACGAACACAGCTTACAGTGATTTACTGTGATTTCCTACGATGTCCCCAGCCAAGCTCAGGAAGTCACGAAGAACCCACTCTGGAACGCAAGCTGTACAGGTAGTAAAAATATAATTAACCATTTATGCTGTTACGCTGGTCAGTAAGAACGCGATCTCTCCCAGCTGTTTGT
Source organism: Opisthorchis viverrini (assembly GCF_000715545.1). NCBI lineage: Eukaryota > Metazoa > Platyhelminthes > Trematoda > Opisthorchiida > Opisthorchiidae > Opisthorchis > Opisthorchis viverrini. The sequence continues at coordinate 478,047 of NW_008752032.1, read as the reverse complement.
CCAATCATCGTCATTCTTATCACCATCATTATCATTATCAGGTGTAAGAACCGCGTACTGTTCGTACAGTGGTTTCGTTCAGTTCACCGATGATTTGGGGAGGTGGGGTAGGCAGCTGCGTATTGAAGGTTGGAGCTGATAAGTTGGTGCGTAAATACAGGACTGTTAATTGGGGGGCGGGGCGGGAAAGGAACTGTGTTAAAGGCACTAACTTAGATGCGTCTGCGCCATTGAGGGCGCGACTAGGACATATCTGACATTGTGTTAAATCATTGATGTGGCTCGTCTTTGGGTGTCCATCCAGGAAGAAGGTAGTGACCAGCGCAGCTGAGTCTGCTGGTACTGGTTTTAATGCTTCACTACCAAGCCATTGTTTGACCACCCTGGCTCGTTTCCACCCTTAACGTGAGTGTGCGAAAAGAACCCTACGAGAGATTCGGTCGACTGGCATACGGAGCACGTGGCCGAGCCTGTGCTTGGATTCTTATAGGACAAGGATATATTCAGGCATACGGGCGTGTCATTTTCGTGAACTTTGATTAATAGGATTTATCTTGACTTGTGTCTCCTTCATATTAGAAATGTGTGCTCTGTTCCACAAAGAACTAATGGTAAAGTTGCTCGGGGTAGGATGTCAGCAAAGTAGAGTCACTTTATTTCCATGGTGTCACACAATGGACAGTGTTGCTAAGATGAATTTAGGCTGGTGAATCTGGGCGAATAGCAGAGGGAATTATTTCGGCAGCGTTGCTATTTGAAGAGATAGAAACTGTTCATCACATGGATCTTAAGGTTACATTCTTGCGGGAGAAATGAAAACTTTTTTCACAACGGACTTTGCTTGTAGTTTGGGTGCAAATGAGTATTTGAACGGGTCAGCCTCACAGAGATGAGGAGAAGGAAAACCAATGTCCAAAATCGGTATCAGGTTGTTATTGACACAGAATTGTTTATCGAAAACAGCTCACCAGAGAAATAATTAGACCAGTCACGTGATCGCTGCGATAACTGATGACTTGTTTAATACAAATGGTAGATTACATCCAACTGAAGCGGTCAGAATCCATCATTAAGTGACATTAAATCATAGACTATTCGCTAACGACTATCCGATTCCTTTGCTGCCGAAAGTCAACGTGTCGTCCTGGTATAACCCATGTTCACTTGAAGAGTAATTAAGGGATGCCTTTTAGTTTCAGTATAGTTTTGCGCTGCGGTGTTAGTAAAGTACCTTATCTGATTTTCAATATTCACTCGGGCGACGACAGACTTCCAGAAATTTTTTTCTGATTTTAATGAAACTCCACCAAAGTATTTTCTAAATATAGTAGCTATTTAGTTTTTGAAGAAAAAGAATCTTCTTCGCACTTACGAAAGGAAACTTAAGACAAGTTGCCATCCACTTGAAATTCCTCGGGCTAAAGTCTTCCATGTATTATAGTTTCAAATAAAAAATAAATACTTCTAACTGCTTAGAAATCCCGAGGCGTGTTTTCTAGGGACATAATTCTTCCGGTCCAGGGGTTATTGCTTTACTGTTAATGTTTCACTGACTTGACACCGCATCCTATCACCTGCACCTAAATTAAGGCCGCCTGAACATAGCTAACGGGGATATCAGCACCATTCTACACAAATGTGGTGAGTACAGCGAGTAGTGAGCCAGCATTGCATTGTACTACTGATTTCCAGTTTGGACATTTCGGTGACCGGTATAGTGCACAACTTAGACAGTATCAAAAGAAGGAAGATTTATTAGGAAGCTCTTGTGCAATTGGCCATTTGTTTTGAACTTTTATGTTATGTCGCATTTATTAGATAATTTTTGTTGTGGATATTGCGAAAGAAACCCAAATACCGAGCTGACGTAACATACTACTCGTAAGGTTGCTGAAAACTGTTTGATGGCTTCTTCTGTGACAACCTTTGTCTAACACTTTTATTCGAAGAAAATGATATCACGTCACAGTATAACATCATCTTCCGTTATCGCCAGAGCAGCTTACCTATTGTATAGTGCTGCCTATTGTATGGACGCGAAACCCTTCATCTTAAACACCTCAGCCTGCATTTGTGGAATTTGTATAAGTCATTTACGTAAAGTATTCAGTGGCAGACTCAGGCTATGACTGAATATCATCCCGTTAATCGATATGTAATTGGTCCCCCAAAAGTATGTCCATACCAGGCTTTTCGTTTCTAATGTTTTTTTCATTTGGCCAGTGGGGATGCGGTCTTTCCCGCAGTGTGCTGGTCAATAGTTTCAAGCTGTTGACCCAAGAATTCGGCTTCTGATCATCAATTTGCTTACCTGATGGATAAGAACTAGGTGGTGTTCTCTTGGATTAGCTCTCAGCTGTAAGCTTCCTTTTTATTTGAAGTAGGTGGCTATAACATGAGGTGTTTTAAAGAAGAAAAACTCGCCTATAACTTACTGCGGTAGGTCTAAAACATCCGGGTGATTTCTAAGCCCACGATTCGGTTAATATCGATTTTCCGTGAGTACCTTTGGTACATAAGATGAAAGTATACAGCAGTCTCTCCAGCGAGCAACCTTACAATGAAAGGAGTCTATTGAATAAAAACGGTCCTACCACTGGAAAATCATCAGTGAGCATTCGTCAACCAGCGTATACTACTTTTATACTGTTACCCAAACCAGCCGTGTCACCTATGTCCTGTTTGAAAGTGCGCAAATACAAATTAGAGGAGCAAGCAGCACAGAGCAGAAATGTTCTGCTTTTGGAGAGATGGTCAACTAAGCAGTAATATTGACCGGAAAGATAAAATCATTCAGGCGAGCACGATATGGTTGTTTTGCCACTGATTATTGATTCAGTGAACACACCGTGGACAACTTAGTTCTACTTGATGTAATACACTGCATACAGAAACGCCGTAAACTGTTTGGACAGGTATCGATGAGTTTTCAGCAACCTGAACAATATTCCGAATATCGTACCAAGTGAAACATGAGACGGCCTGTTGCAGCACATTTAGTTGCTTAAGAACATCATAAACAGGAGATTCAGCTGGGTTCCAGGCGAATGCCCCATCGAAAACAAACTGATATGCAAATGAGTGTATTTGTGGAAATTAGGTCTGTTTGGTTTGATAAGCAAGAATCACAGGAGTGCTTGGTTGAAGTTCACTCCTGCCCTCAACTGGTTGTGTGGGTTGTGATAGTCCTGCGAGTGCAGCGATCTGATCGTTTGTCTCTTATGACGTGTAAATCTAAGGACGTGTTTAGCCTCTTGGAAACCAATTTGCTGAGAGTGTGGGCTGAGTACTGTTTAATTATCCATAATGATCTGTAATGATTACACTTGTTGGAAATAAGATGCTTTTGAATTTCCGAATCAGTAATACAGTGGGTTAGGTTCAAACTGACTTACTGGTCGGTACCTGTCTTAGTCACCCGGGGTATGACTTTAATGGTTTCTCGACTGTGAAGTTACTGCTTAGTATTACGCGCAATTTACACATAATAACAATAGTATAAATATTTGAAAGCTCAGCTTTTCCGCTATACACCAAAGCAAGCTCCAAGGGATAGTGGGAGGCAGTTCTTTAGTATATTTCCCGGATGATAGAAGTGAATGCCAATTAACATGAATGGACTTTAGAAATCAGGACAATGAAGTCAACCCTGGATATTCCCAAAGAACCGAAGAATTAATAATGTCAATCAGATATCGAGATTTCTGTGACGTTTGTCTTACACTGGTCCGGGTACAAGTGTGCGCAAAACACACACTAATGACTTTAGACAGTATGAATGACCCTAAACAGATTATGGTATAATAAGTTCCCACGTTTCCAGGATCACCGCTTTTGAAACGAAATGGCGGAACATAACTGACCATGTGCTAACTAAGTTGTACGGTTCAGTACCTTTCGTTTTGCGGAGCATCAAGCTCATCGCTAGAAATGATAATCACAATGGAGCATTTTGCGGAAGGTTTAGAATAGCCAATTATAAATGCTTACTTAGGTACTTACTGAAGTGAGTACATGGGATAAATGTGGCTGGTCAAATCAAAACCCTCCCACTGATCCGGTCCTCCGCAAGGATCGATGTTTATTCAGCTGAAACAGATTGTATCACCAGATTGTCTGAAACAGTCGCTGGCTAGTTAGCTCAGAATTCACAGCTCAGTCTCATTCAGTTCACTCGGTTTCACGTGAAACGCCGATTTCCGTCTGACTGCCTCCAGACACTTGTCTGCTTTCACAGTCTTGTCTCAATTCTTTCATCTATCAAATCATTACTAATTACAGATCTGAATGAAAAATCTAGTTTCATGTGCGTAATAGTACTCGCCAGACCAAGCTACATCTTTGCATCGGTAGACAGTTTATTACAGAGTTAGTAGATTTAGAAGACAATGTTGGTAGTGTTTTGAGGCATTTGTCAGAATCTACAGTCTTGATGGAAGATGAACAGAGATGGTGACATGTTTGGAGCTCAGAAAACCCACGTTTTACAAGTCAGCCTCTAAGCTACAAGCACATGAATCATGGGTATCGTTAGAGACAGCCATCTTACACAGCACACACGCGCATTCTTTCTCATTGAATCTGATAGACAAAATATTCAAATGAGGTTTGCGTTGGATGTGACGTATCAAACAGCATTGTTTTTCCATCCCTAGGTGTAACTTCCTATTTGCACGAAATGTCTGACCTAGCATGCTCTATCATGCAAACACTTTCACAGAGTTTTCTGGCATCTCAGAGTAGTATCGGGTTAACTCGGATAGGAAATAGTTTCCGCTCATTACTCTGCAAGATATTCCGGGTTTGTTTTGCTAAATGTCATCGGGAACGTACAACAGATTTCAACAGAAAATGAACCTAGTGGAAAGTGTCCCCACCAAATCTTTGTTCTACAGGCTACATCGATAATACTAGAAAACTGAATGCTGTTTGCAATTACCAAATTCACCTATGAACTGCAGTGGCCTCAACGAATCTGCTATACACTGTACTGAAAATGATAGCAAGTGCTCGGTGAATGCTTGATCTCAGTCGGATGACGACTTTGATACTGGGTCAGTGAGTCTGTGTGGTTGAGCTCTCTTCACACACACCGGTGCAAGCTCCCCTTACCTTCAGTCGAGGTTACCTTTGTGTTCGATAAAGTTGTGTGTCTCTGCTCCACACGCTTCATAAATTCTGTTGCATTTGACGAACGATGGTAACGTGACGCTAAGTGAAGAGACTGCAAGTAAATCATCTTGTAAAAGAGAACGGCTTAGATGCGCAGTAGGCCCTCTACATCACAGCTGTCAGATGACGTTGTGTGATTCCACTGACGTCGTCTCTGAGAATGTCTAATTGTAAGAGTGGTTAAGCACCCCATGTTTGACGGATGCGTGGTTCTTTTGAATAAACACAGGATATTCCTTTACTTGATAGCACGTCTAAGATTATTGAGTTCTGTCTGACGAGTCAGCAGATCACTGTCCACATTCTCCACTTGGAGGCCTTCTTAAAAGTACTGGTCAACAGTTCCCATTTGGATTCTCATCAGTTTAACTGTAACACATGCCAGAAAAATTAAGTGGGATTTAAGAGTACTGCGAGCGGTAGATCTAAATGTAACGACATCTTATTTGCCAAGTCACGAATGAAGTCAATCGTTCCACGTACTGGAGCATTGTTGACCGCGAAACTGTTATTTATGCCAAAAAGTTTTAAATTTGGTCTGTTTAACTTGTTCTTTTTCGTGCGAGCTGAAAGCCGTCGTAAAATGTTTTATTGGGCGGGGACAATGTTGTACTGTTTTCTGCCCCAAACGTTAACCACCTATACCGTGCTTGCATCTTACGATAAACTTCTTCTCTATGTCCTGTGGTTTTCGACTTTTAAGACTTCTAAATCTTCTCGATACTGCTCAACATCATATCTGTCCTCCGACGACATTCAGTCATATCAGTAAGGACCTGCAGTTTTGTTAAACTATGGTGGGATACTTCCTCACTCTCAGGCACCTCAGTGCTAACAAGTACGTAGCAGTGAGTAGACAGCTTGGTTTGAAACTTGTACATCCACAGTGATGACCGGGATGATCAACCTCGATCTAAATCGCTTTTCAATGCTACCACATTTTGATTTGTTTGTAATGTTTAGTCAACAATTTATTCAAAACGACACTGTAACTCCAATACACTCCTCCTTTCGAGTGGAATACAAGCTATGTGAGTGTTTCGTTGTGAAGCTTCAAACATCCGTCAGAATTCCATTTTGGCCTGCAGTTGTTTCATCGACTTATAGCCCTCAAGTACAAGTTACTAAAAGCTTAGGCTGCGTCGGTCACATCACAGATTTCGGCGGCACGATGCTTGAATCGGGCCTGCAATTCCTACAAGTCTGCGAGAACATAAAAGGCATCCACCTAGTGCGCGGGACAAAACGACAGTTTGTGAAACCGACCGACAAAGCGTGACAAAAGTATACGAAATAGTACACACGGTAGTCACCGAAAGCGATCTGATTTTCGGTGAAGACCTGGAAGTGTCAAAGTGTCAAACCTGTAGGCGTGTAGTTGTTCAGTCATCTGGATATCATTCAAACGATTCTCGTTGCTCTCTACGGAGGACGTGGCAGATATGCTTCTGGAGTGCTGAGTAAATTGTCTGCTCTGAATTTACACTAAGCTGATCCGATATTGTCCGTCTGTTGTTCGAAAAGAACACCATTCTCGCGTCAGTCACGTCTTTTTGAAGGCTGGTGGAGATTAAATAAGGATTATGAAAGTCCATTTCAGAATGTTCGCCTGCCGTCCACTGTCTAATCCAAGATTCCGCTAACCCTTGAATATTTGCTCATTGCCGCGTTTGTATTCCAACTCACACAATAATACGTGACGGGGAGTTCGAACACCAAACTACACCAAACAAAAGTTAGTAAAACCAGCGCATGAGTGCCACCATACGGTTCTTTACCGACACATTCTTCATCCATAGTTTCTCTCTGATCTCTCCAGGTACAGTTCGGGTGACAAATTAGACAGAGTGAGGAACTGTTTTCAAATTCTCCAAACAACAAGTTAGGCAGGACCAACTGAGTTTATCGCCAACTGTGGTCTCTCTCCTCATTCATTGTGAGGTTCACCAACCTGAAATTCAGACTAAACGGCAGGCTGCAAAAATGTATCGCTAAGAGGGTTGACTAATTTTAACGACTGCAGTTCTTCTCGTGACACGGGGAGCCTTTGTGTGCGTTAAACAAAAGCGGTTGTAACAGCTGAAAAAAAGTTTCAGTCGAAGCACGCATATCCTGTCTGAAAATATCGAAATCGGACGATGAGTTGTCGGTGACAATAGTACTGAAAAACCGAAAGCACAGATGGTCGTTTCCCAAGTTATTACCGATTAGTTCTGAGTTGTCCTCTGAGAAGTCCCTCCGAGGTTTTTAATCTGCTCGAAATGAACCCAACATAATGCTTAAAAAGCCTTAACACTAAGTACTCTGTCCGAATACGGTCATGAAATCAGAATTTCAACATATTTCACGCTTGACACAAACCAGGATGAGTAGTTCATGGCGTTCCAATGAAGAATCTTGCATTTTAAGTTTTTTCATTAACACTGTGGTTGTGATTTCGGATTTTGGAATCGGATCGTGACTTCTATGATTCCCTGAGCTACATTTGATGATATTTGTATCCGATATGAAGAAAGTTTGCTATTTTGTTCACAATTACTGCCAGGAGAAGTCACCCGGTCGAAAAGCCACTATCGATCAGTCGCTGCAGGCGGTCTCTCCGAAAAAGGCTACTGAGTTACTGGGCCTAAAATAACGATTGTGATAGTTCAACAACATCTGGAAAATAATCTGTATTTGTGTATTGCGAAAACTGCACACAACTTGTTCGTCAGGTTCATCTATGTGCGAACTAGATACCGGCCAGGTACTCTTAGCTGTCTTGGCATTGAAGTGACAGACATGACTTTTAACACACTACGCAGTGGTATGTCAAACCTTGAAAGCGTGTATCTGTTTGGCTCCTTGAATGACAGTTACAATAGCAACTTGTGGCGCGTTTTGCAGTTTTCTAGGTCTCGCAATCGGTGTCCTTATACTTAGTCTTATCCACTGAACAACAAGCGAAAGCCCAACGAAAATAAGTAACCAAATATGGACTTTTATCATGGCGTAATGTGAACCATGGGGCGATCTATACGCTGGCGAGGGGAAAACAAACATGTATAGATGGAGTGCTTTTTATGGAACATGTTTCACATATTGTCCGACAGTGAGAAAAAGCTCAAGAGCAACGCAGCTGTTCACTAATTTATTTCTTTCTTACTCAGTAACTGTAGAAATAATAGTGGGTAACAATAACAATAATACAATAAATCCGAAGTGATACACTCATTTGCACCTCAATTGAGTTTTCATGGGAGACTCAAGTGAGTCTCTTGTGTATGATATTCTTTAACTGAATGTGCAACACAAAGGCCACCTCATGTTTCAGTTGGTACGATATCTCCAAGATTCATAAACGGGAGACTCAGTTGAGTATCCCACGAAAAACAAACTGATATAAGAATAAATGTATTTGTTGAAATTTGTCCAGTTTGTGTTCAAGTAGAACATGAGGTTGACGGAAATTTAAGGGCTGTGCCCATCTGATGAGACCCAAGAAGACCGAAAATGATCGGGGTTTTCAGAGAGTCTTCAGCAGCCTTGTAATCGTTTCCTTTACGAAAAGAAATCTCAATTTAGGCTTGATGGTTCGCTCAGTCCACTGATACCAAATAGTTCTGTTTGTCCGGGATGACAGAAGTTGGGGGCTACGCATTGAAGGTGATAGTTTTGATGCTTGATACCAAACAGTTCTGTTTGTCCAGGATGACAGAAGTTGGAGAATACGCATTGAAGGTGATAGTTCTGATGCAGCGTAGCCATTGGCTGTGTGATGAAGCCGCGTGTCAGCGTCTCTAGCCAAGGCAACAAACAACCAAACCAACACAACCCTCCGAAGCCACCAACGATCAGACAGAGAGTCTTCGAAGTTCTTCCAGGTTCAGAGGCCACATCTCTGATTCATGAAGTAGGACGGATCGGATCCTGGCAGTGTACATGCTACCCTTGACAACCTCTTCGACACAACTTTCGGCAGTTTGCAAAAGCTGCGTTTCGAAGTTCTTCCAGGTTCAGAGGCCGCACCTCTGATTCATGAAGTAGGACAGATCGTACCCCGGCAGTGTACATGCTACCCTTGACAACCCCTTCGCCACAACTTTCGGCAGTTTGCAAAAGCTGCGATGGGGTTTTACTATTGGGGAAGGATTTCGTCTGTTGACAGTCTACTGGAACTTATGCAGATGCCCAGATAGATGAAGATATCTATCATGTCCATCGGTTCATCTGCAAGCATAGGCTTTATTTTCGTTCCCACCCAGTCACACAAACCATTCGGGTCTGAAGCTCATGTCGAGCTGTCCTGGAGAAGTATTAAGAGTATTTAAAATACTTTTCATTTTTAAAAGTTCTTGTCCAAGAAGACCAATATCGTCGGCATACTTAGTGTCCGTGAGTGAACACACCGGGAATATTTGGAACCCCAAGGTGTTAGAAGCAGGTAAAGAAGACCCAGACAGCCTATCATTAAGCAGTTAAAATGGAAGGACTACATAGGGCACTCTTATCTGGCACAACCGAATGCCGTAAATTCAGAAAGGAACTTCCCGTAGGGATTTACGCATCCACGAGAAGAGGCAGACGAAGCATGTAGAAGTGACAACTTTCGTTGCCAGACACCGCTACAGTTGCGGACGATCATCATTGATCGTTGAAAGTGGATACACAGTTCCAACACTTGGCGCTAGCCTGACACTTGCGGATCTGACTCTATGGACGATGAAAGCAATGGCCGTTAGGCTGATCCATGGCGGTATTTTTACGATGATCCTACGCTCTTTGAGACACCATCGAGGTTCACCATTCTTTCTTTATGCTCTCTTTGCCGCAGATACTTTGAAGTAGAATCGTCAGGGTAACCGAGGGGGGTTATCCATCTTTTTTGAACAGTGCGCGGCACAAACCGTCTGGAACCGGCGCTTTTGTTGCGCTGAAGCAGAGGGATTGCGCACTGAACTTTCGTTGTCGATAGTGGACCAGTATTAACATTTCATTCGGGTTAATTTGGACTTTCCAGAGATTGATTTGATGAGACCCAGCTGAACCATTCTTCAAGGTGTTGAGCCTATCTCTCAAAACATTTCTGTGAATTAACAGAGGTCCCAGAGGTTTGCTAACAATCACCCTCCCGCGATCATTTGATCGGATTGGTTGGAGTAGGGCTCAGTTTTTACCCAATGCAGAAGTTTTCTCCATTTCTCGGGCTTTTGTGATCCACCAGCGCCCCCTGTCAAACCATAAACCTTTCGCTATTCGGCGTTTGAGGAATCTGCGCCCACCATCACAATGGTTTGTTTCTGGTATAGATTATGTGGATTCAGTCAGTGATGGTGATCGAGAGGAGATGTAATGTCCAAAACAGTGTGCTAGAGACGTCGCAAAACTTTCGCCTTTCTCCAATGCTCACTCAAATCACTATTACAATCATCCGGCCCGTTGAATTCTGGGAAACTTCCGGGTGACTCACACCTATATTTTTGATCTGCATCGACTGTTTGCCGATAATGAATCGAGTGCTTTTGTATCAAGCGGCGTGTTGCCAACAAAATGAATATCCACGCCATGATTGGAGTCCACTGGTGCACATCAAGATGAACAGCGACCTTGTATCGAAGCTTTTCATCGGTAGCAGAGCCCCATAAGGTCCAAATGAGTCCATTGTTGATTTGCATTATAATGTCTCCAAGTCATACGGTGTGAGCAGATATGTTGAAAGTTTGGTCTGGCTAGAAACAAATGAGTTTCAGCACACAACTTAAGGATTCGCTTCCAGTTATCTGCATGTTTAGCAACAACTCCGAATCTCGGCCAAGATGGCCGCTGGTGATGTGGTCGTCCGACAAAATCTGGAGGCTGTTTTCATTCCATACTGTGGGCATTTTGATCCGGGAACTCATCAAGTTACAACTTTTACTCAGTGGGCCGGTTGTTACAATACCCCCAACAGTTGCGATCTCCAAATGAGTTCTAACAGCTCCACTGATTTCACTGAACAATCCAATCGGATGAGCTTTGGTCTTACGAGTCACGTGGTTGGATTTATCCGACTACTCCCAGAACTGCATATGCCCATATGTCATTCCTGAGGGCGTCACGCTCTAGGTTACGTTCACTTTACGGAAAACCCACAGACAGACGAGTAGAACAGCCCTGGTGAGCCATGAAACGATATCCTTTTCTGCAATATGTTGTCTAGTATCTGATTACTGTTAAAGTGGGTCTCATTTGCTCGGTATTGACCTCAGTTTCACGAAATGGCCGAATATTGATAGGTATTGGTTCAGCCAGCCTGTCATGTAGTTTCGGTTGAAAAACGTCATTCACGTAGTTTTATATTCACTCACCTCCACTTTATATCGATGGGTCAAAAGAGCGGCTGACCACTGATAATTGTCGTATAGGAGAGCTGCCCGAAGCTGCAGTAGGGATAGTTTGGAAGTGCCCGAGGAAATCGAAAGAGATTCACACTACTATTTAGTGGATGTCACAAAATAAGCTCCTAACGCAGGTAGTCCCGTTGATGGAAACAACTGAACTACACATGCTGGACATCCAGAGAACATCCGGGTTGGTGTTGATGTAGGAGAGTAAACTTTACGTTCATTTATGTTTCTATCATCAATAAGTAAATACCCGACCATTGAAAAGCCCTTGTCTATGTAAGCGAACAACTTCAACAGCCCACGACCAGTTTCACCCTTCTTGGGAATAATCAGGTAGGCACAGTTCCAACAATAATAAATGGAATAGGATGATCAAGCGGTATAACTATCGTCGTGCGGTCTAAGGAATACCAATGCAAAGCGAATGACTTGTTAAGTCTGGATACATAAGTCCAGTGCCCAGTAATATCCTTGGCACTCCAGCCACTAGAATATCCGTCCAGCAATTTTGACAGGTCGATCCCGCCACTGACCATATCTTTCTGTTTCATGTGAGAACATTCCCATTGTAGATGGGATGGGCCTTTGAGTGACGTATGTCATTCCAACGAAAATTGAAGCAATTAATATGCAACCTGTCGAATGTTCGTGTTTGTAGTGAATATACTTTGGAAATTCCAAGTTTTCGTCGCCGAACGTGTTTGTAAAGTCTACACAAGAGGCACTGTGATTGACATCCTTGCAACAAGACAGAGATGAACGCAACAGTTTGCCTGCAAATTTTTACAGCCAGACTGTTCTTACGTATGCAATTACGAAATCAAACCAACCAAAAACAGTGATATTTTTTTTGTTTTCACGTGGCAGTACTTATGATGTGTATCGACATCCTAATTCTGAAATATCGATCAATTTTAGCTGAGTACGGTAGCTTAAATACTGTCGAACCATTTATTCTACTTAGTAAAGGCAAGAAAACTTACTCTGGGCTACAAATTCATCTTCCAAGGTTTCTTACTGAGGCAAACAATTATGAATTCGTTTTTTATACAGTAGCCATCTCCTTTATAATTGCTAGCGACTCAAGCTGAAACAGGATTCCCCTATTGATACTGGTATCTTTTTTCAGTTTGTGTCCCATTTGAATAAGAGTTTTATTTTGAAATGGTAACTAGAATTATGGCGCTCTGTTCCATATCACCACAAGCTGTTAGAACCATGGGTTTCCCCAAAACCTTTTTGGAACTAAGTTAAACGCTACATAGACTACGTGTAGGTAGCNATATATATATATATTTAAACAGTCCTCTTCCTGTCCTGGCATGAGTATTCTATGCTAAAGACTGGAAGCAATGAGATCAAGCTACGATTCTGTTAGAGCATATGGGCAGTAGTCTTGTTTGGCCATAATCATATCCGAAATCCCGAAAGTGTGACGTGCCAAAAGAACGCGTTCTCACTTAAACTGCCCGGCCTACTCTGGCAAACGTACACGTTTGGGCGATTTACTTAATATGCCGTGGTGTAGAACATTCAAAGGTTGTTCAGGCAGGATTCACTAAAAAGCGCATAAAATAACTAAACGATATCTTTTTCTTCTGCTGATATAAATATCAGTGTCTCCATTTGAATAGTTCTTTTCTTGGAGGGGTTAGGTTATTATGACACATTAGGAAAGATTGATGCGCTGGGGTGTTGAACGTGCCACTGTCTTTGAAGGTTTATTACAGTTCAGCAATAAAATGGCTGCACAGTGGTTGTTCACGTGACCATTTGATTGATAGCTTTCACTGTTTTTACTAGAATTGTGGGAAAAGACTGGTCACACTATAATAAACAAATAATCATGCAGAATAAACGATTCACCAATTTGGGTCATATTGTGTCGACCTCACCAACTGCGGATATTTTCTCCGTGACCAGCTGATGAACCATCCATGAGAGCATCATACCTTAGACGTTTTTGAGTTGCATTCTAGTCGCTAATTATTCCCCAGCTCATTGGTGCTCCAGATCCTCGGGAATTAGATAACTCCCCAAGAACAACCCTGACAAAACGCAAGGCCTCACGTGAGTAGTTATTAGGTCCTCAGTGAAGATGGTGGATCAAGTGTAGGTTGAAACACGTGACGATGAACGACGTCACGCAGTGACCAGCACAATCATTAAACTATCAAGTACCGGAAGAGAACTGAAACACGCGTCAGTGAATCATAAACATCAAACAGAATAATTTCAGTAATAATCTTCATCACATGGCACACAATGATCCTGCTCTGAAAACACATCGATAAATAAATAATGTATCCATTGATCAACTAGTGGCATTGTGAGTTATCTGACAATCAGTGACAATGGAAGACTGATTCAGAACAAATATCCTGAAAACCGAATCATCCAAGGTGGTCCACCACACATGTTGTATTGTAAGAAACTGATACAGGTTTAACCTCTTCTAATCGCTCTCTTGTTTCTATTCTTCGTGAATTATAAATTGCAGGAAACGATCTAGTTATTGCCTATTGTTCCTGATGACTTTGTACTAAAATCAATTGTTTTCGCTGGTGCACCAATGAACGCGTCCTTAAATGCGACCATTGGACTGTGATTGATCTGCCTAAAACAAATTGATGAAATCCGTGATCCATTGAATTTCTACTGCAAGAGCAGCTGAAAAGGCGAATGAAGGTTTTAACTCAAGCCTCACACGGCAGAGTAAACTTCGGATTGCTGCATGAAGCAGATAAACAGGTAAGCGTCTGTGGAGCATGTCGCTTCGATCCGTTACCTGAGAGGGATTGTGAAGAAACATGGTGACTGAATTTTTGGATGAGACTCTCGTCTTAAAAGTGAGGTCAATCCATAATGAAAAGTCGATGACCACTTCACGGCTTAAAGTTACGAGCAACATAGACCCATTGAATGAGTATGAACATGTGCGGCTAATTTAGAAACCTTTAGATCCTGTCCCACATAACAGTAAGGCTTTATTAGGAAAGACTATTAACTTCATTACAAAAGCACCAAGTGTCCTGGTTAACTAATGCGGATTTGGTATCAATATTCATAACTAATAAATAACCAACCGTATAGAATAGCGTTACCAGGTCCACGATTAAGCGGCTTGCTACCGAAAACACCCGTCAGTTACTGTCATTCCAGTTCCGTTTTGAGGTGCAGTCGCAGTCGTTTCAATCCTGAATTCGGATAAAGAGGGGCTGATGGTTCACCTGTTATTATTGTTCACCATCAGAACAGTGCACTGGCGTCCTGCGAAATTGAAATCCTACCTTGAATTGAACCATCTTTGTCAGCTGTTTGAGGTCGTACCATGGGAAGCCGGTCGATGGCCTCAGGAGCGATCGCCTCCTCGGGACAAATAACGGGAGACAGACAACTGCCTCAGCTGTAGTTCAACGGTTTATATACAAATTCCTATTGTTGTTTGGGACGTTACTCACAACAAAGTCACACGCTGGCTGTTGCGTGATTTATAAGACCATTAATGACCGCAAAAATGCACGGTATATTGGACAATCTGCCAATTATGCTAAAGTAAATCAAATTACCAAACGCGCGTTACGTCATGCCGACGTTTGGGTCGCTGTTGCAGTGTATCTTTTCCCAGTCCTCGGCTAACTGTGTTGTTAGGTTGTCCATGTGCCTTTGAAAAGCAGACAGTGAACGAATGGTCGTCACAAATGGTCAACCTGGATAGGTTAGATTCGTGACACGTTGCGATGAAAGTTGTTTTAATGAAATCAACGCACAGAGTTTATTCTTGATAGGTTTGCGACATAAAGCACACTGTGTCCGCTTGCATCTGACTCAGTATAGCAGACGCGCAGTTGGAAGACTGCTATGTCGATTAGACAAACACGAAAGACCAGTTCTGAAGAAGACTGAATGAAAATGGACAATTGATTTTTCTAGGAAGCCCTCAAGAGAAAAATCGAGATTTTCTGTTCGTTGCAACCACAAGCCTCTGAGAAAACCAAGTCTTTAAAACCGGAAAGGCAACATTTTCCTACTTGCTTATTGATCGGGCAAACATACCATATTGGAAATTCACCAATGCCACTATAGAAGAGTACAACTAAAACTGACCTGCCACAATAGTGTCCTTTTTACCTTGACGTTTCAACCCATCTATGGCTCAGCTTTAACCATGAACACCACACTGTGCGTTGAAAACAACAGTGCAGATGAAGGGTGGGGTGAGGCAATGCAAGTTGACAAGCATTGAAGATCGTTATACAAAGAACATGTTGCAGTTGAGGAAAATATTGGTAGCTCAGTTTTCGATGATGACCGTTGGTTTGTTCGCGGATAATTTGGTTGAAAACGTCTTATCACCACCATCAGTGCGTTGTGAATTCGCGGTTGTTGCGCATGCATGGACTGATATACGGTCTGCTCATCAAGGTCGGTCTTAACCAACCGCTGATCGTTAGAGTACACACCTTCATTGACCTGTTGGTTGAACTGTCTTCTGATTGGTGGCTGTCCGGGTGGCCCTGAAACTCAACCTCTCCGGTGACCTTTGTTAGTTTGCCTCCAAAATAAGTATCATTTCTTGGCACATTGTTCTGATGACCGAGGCTGAGTTAGTGTTACCACTGAGCCGACATCTCGTGCTCGCAGCATTATGTAGACGGGCTGGATTTCAACAAGACGGTTGACTGAAAAATTTTTGCATAGTAATATGGCTCTAGGTATTCTATATTTCCGCGTGCAACGATCTTCATGTTTTTTAGGTTAAACTTGTATCCTCCCTGATCTACACGAGAATGAGGTAGTGGATGGCGTCTTTTTACAGCTGCCTTCTCCACCCTTATAATCTCCCAGTCTTCTTCTAGTCTGTCCAGTATAACATTTGTTGCGATCCTTGCAGTTGATTCATCACACCAGGTGGTTTTTTGCGCCTTTCTTGGTCTTGTCCTCTGGACGAAATCAGTTCACATAATGAAGCGGCTGGTTTGTTGATTTCTTTAGGTTGCAGATGCCTTACTGTGAATTCAGATATGGTCATGACGTGCGCGAGGACCATCCGTTATTTCATTGACCTTAGTGTTTCCGTTGTTTTTAAATACGCAATAGAGGTAATTTCTTCTTTCCGTCTGAGCTCTGCTGTCCTTCAGTGCGCCTGAGCTCCTCTGAACAAGGTTTCAATGCAACTCTTCTTGTGTGCTTCGCAGGCTGGTTGCCATGGTAACCTAATGTTTGGTCAGTGTCTCTCAGTCTGTACAGCAGAGGGCACCTCAGAATGTGTTAATCACGGATACGAGAGGTTACCAAATATCTAGAGAAACCACTTTTGGTAAAACATGAAACCTTTGCAAATTGTCTTCAAATAACATGTAGATACCGATGAGGTATTATTGTTTTAGTGCAGAAAGCTGCCGATACGCTTTCTGTTGGCCACCAAAACACACTTGCATGAAGTAGTCAGAGAGTGCTGTGTTGCAGTTTGAGCAAACGGAAGTTCTTTTATTGGACTTAGAAATACCGTTTCTACTGCTTTCTTCCACGGAGGAATTGATGTTACCAAGTCTAACGATTATCCCACAGCCGTTAACTGTTATTGTTTTTAATGCCTATCGCAGTCGGAAATCGACAATCAATAGCTGTTTCTCTGCAAGTTTTCCTTTCATTCACGGATTTTACTAACTGGTATTTAGCGAAGTTTTTTTGTTTAATTTTACTAACTGTATTTAGCGAAGTTTTTTTGTTTAATTTCCTCAGAACACTGAATCAGTGAGTCCATATATATCCCAATTTGCTATTATGGGTTAGAGCACTCCATCAGGTAGGAAAGGTATTTTTAAGCAGCCGACGCTTTCGACGATTCTAACGCGACTGGCGCTTGTTTGAACACGTAGAATTTACAAAACGCATCATTGTCTCTACTCAAAATCTCGGTTCACTTGATTACATTTGTGTGACAGGAACAATAGCTAGGCTAAGTACGAACTTATACGTGACAAGCTCCTTAACTCGAAAGATGTTATCTATTGTGTACCATGCTCCCACAACAGAAGGTGGAATAAGTTACGACTGAAAATACGCGATATCATAACCTTCCTTGGTGTAGACGAAGGCGACAGAATGGGGCTGCGGAGGGGAAGTTAAGTCTACGAGGATCATGGCCAGGTTTAACAGAGGCCAAAAGGAACGAGTACTGAATGAAATATCCTTAATTTAGTCAAATTCGTTTTCTCCTGAGATTTTGGCCAACCGGTAAAGTTAAGCTATATGATCTACAGACATTCTGTTCTCCTTAATAATCTGGTAAGTCCTCAAGGATATTTTAATCTTTAGTCTCTCGTTTAAAAGTTGGGTACTGTACAATTCAGCCACGATTGGCTGATCAACAGGATTTTTAGCTTGGAATTAGGAGATAACGACACTGATCCTTTAATCGCGCAACTGACGTCATGCCAGATGTCTTTCTGCCAGTTCAAAAGAACTCTCTGTACCGAGGTTCTAATATGCCGTTACAATACAAATGACAGGAAATATAGAGAGTCGAATAGTAGAGATCTGGTGTGATTCCAAAAGACGAATCATAAGTGGTTACTGAAGTAAAAATCAGAATTCCGCTCATTCATTCAGAAACCTTGGCATCCCGGCAGTTTGGTAACTGGCTTGCAAACGCTTCGTTACCATGAGAGGGGACTTTGTCATTGTACGGTGCGGCCCACCCAACCGACCGAACCGTCAGACCAACTGCTACCTGATCAACAGCCCATAAACTCACTCTTGTTGCGAACATTTAGACGCCGTCATATCTCCGTCATCAAAGCACAGTATGTTTTTACTTATGCAAAGGATGTCTTTCTTCACTTGAGCCTGAGATAGCTCTCATATGTCGGCCAGTCTCGCAACCCAAAATCCTTTTGGGACCGCAGTGTAATCTTTCCTACAAAAGATAACGATGAATATTTTTCACTTGAGCTCTTGATACGTTGATTTACATTGTGCACTCACTATTCTCGTGTTAAGCATCCACTAAAATCTACCTCATACATGGAATTCGTGGAATCCTTAGCAAAATCGTGATACTGCTCGTCGGTATACAGTTCACCTTCATACTGGGGCCGGTTAAGTAAAATCGATGGATCATTGCGGTCCGTTGTATGACATTAGCCTAGTAAAGCGAGGATTGATGAGGCTATACTTTGTAGGTCTTGTGCCACCTGACAGGTACAGACATGCACTAGAGCCGTCGACTTGAAAAAATATGTTATTCTTACTCACCGAGTCGGTTGACAATTGCTGAGGCTGATGGTGCTGGCGTGGCTGAATTTTCTCATGGTACTGAAAACCAACTGTGTTACCGTGGCAGCGTCATTTTCACTAAATAACACTGAGTTAGCAGCGCCGAAAATGCCGGGACTCTCTTCAAAAAGTGGATGAGTCGCAGTAGTCCGGAGCTAAGGCTATCGCTTATCTCAGGTTTCTGAAATGTCCAACATAAAATCTATACACGCTTGCTGTCGAAGCCAGATTTCACGCATCGTGAAGCATGTTGGTACCTGTAATTGCAGTCAACGCTATATGGATCTCTTTGCTGCAAGGCCCTAGCCTGGATTGAACATGTCTCGGACGATGATCAAACTCAGCTCGGTTTTTATCTCTAAGTAGGTTCACATTACATGTTATTGAAGGTTCTCGTGGAAAGGACGAATAATCGTTAACTTGCCTGAGTCAAGGCAGCTTCTGTAATAGTTCACTAGTACAGGTTGAAGAAAGTTGTCTCAGTGAATTCCGCAACATAAATAATTACGAGGAATCTCTATCAGTTGGTGCTTACATCGGGTGAGCATGCTTGGTAGCTTCACCATACACAAGAGTTATGAGCAGGTTAACATAGTTACCAATACCTTCTGTAAGCTCATTTTACACTTTCTCCGTTTTACAGGGGACATGATTGTGGTTCATAAATGATACCCGGTTGATTGGTCTGTCAAAACTCCAGTGTATATCATTCGAGGGAAAACAAAAATCTGTTGCACTTAGCTCTGATATTTTTGCCCTTGTTTCACTTGCTCACCTTTTTCCGCCTGTATATTAAAAAAAACTGAACATCAAAGGGACGCATCTCACCCACACGTCGGGTGATCTGAAAATTTTTAGGCAAATTTCAAAAACAAATACTAAAGCCCCGACCAAAGATAGATCAAAACCGACTGGAAGCCTTCTACCGATGAATTTTTCTAGGTTTACGGCAGTTGGAGCAACCTGACACCGAACTGTAATTCGGATAGAGTCGCCCCATGGGAAATGATGAAACACATTTGAATTCGACAGCAGACAGGTGCATGCGAATACTGTTTGAGATGTGCCGGTCTCGAGGTAGATTTTTTAAGGCTAAGGATGACCGAAAATTGTTTTGGGAGAAATAACACCAAGACACTGGCAAAATTAAGATGTACGCAAAGTTTATTTCTGTACACTATGAAGATAACTCACAGTTGGACGGTGAGTAGCTCCTGCGGACTGTTCTGTCAGTAAAATGAGGAATTCATAAAGTTTCTTGTGGAGGCCTGTAGTTGTGTTGAAGACTGACAGTAAACAGTAGTGGTGAGTAATGCGCCGAAGCCCCTACTCGGTGGCCTGTTTAGTGTCAACCCTTTTTCTGCGGACCCGATGTAAATGTGGTTTGGGAACAATCGATGATTCAGTCGGTTGATCCCTCCACAGCCTATGCCTACATCATGCTGGGTTACGGCAGCATGGTTTTTCACCTTTATATCGCTTCACACTAAAAGAGTGTGAAGGAGTATTCCTTGTTACAAGCCAATGCGTGAACATGTCTAAACCTGAGTGGGAAGTTGCTGCATCTCTCTGTAGTCTTGGTAATCTCAGTAGTGAGAAAATTTCTGTTTTTAATTCTGAGAAGCAAGCTGAGTGCGTCTGTTTCACGCGTTCGTTATAATTTTCTAATGCCCTTCGAACGAATCCCAGTTTGGTTTATGCAAATTGAGCGAGTTCGGAGTAAATCGATGAGATGAGCTTTAATGGTGGCAAAACAATGGACTCACAAAACAGAAGCATTAAATTCTCATAGCGACATACGATCATGTTACGGTAGCTTGTCTATTTTTCTCCGCGGACCCGCTCCGCCTACGGTCTCGTGTCGCGTGGAGTCACGTGGATCCTATTAGCCCATACGATGTCTGGACGTCCAGTGCGGCATGTCCTATATCCAGTTCAGACTAGAAAGTATAGAAACCAGGAGGTCATCCTGGCAAAAACAAAAAACCACTTTCCTCCTATGGTTTTTTACGAGCTCAGTGTTAATAGTCGCAGGGACGCAAAGGAACAATGCAAGTAACTTGCTTGATCCAGATTTTTACTCAAGCTCTATCACGAGCTATTGGGTAGTGGCGAAACTATTCCTCGTATACTATTAGATCAGAACTATGAATGAGCAAATAGCGCAGCGTGCCTTTAGATTATTTCCGTTCTAACCAATTGAATCTGTCAGCTATCCGTCCAACCTCGGGACAGGAAACATTCGGTGGAATGGTGGGCTACTCTGTACGATATACAACCTGTACTACACGTTGAAACAAGCTGACATCGATTTACTAGTCAGCCTGGAAATCTAGCGTACTGACAACATATTCAGCTCCGAAGAGTTCGTGGAGTGGCTGAACAGAAATTTTCGAATAAGTACGTCGCACGTTATCCGGCGGTCTTTGAAGAACAGCCCGTGTAACTGCCTTATTGGTCCTGGGCTCCAGTGAACATCTCAGATGACCTGCATTGAGCTCGTGGAGTTCTATCATCCAGCTGTGAACTATGTCTTGTTTGACAATAAAACGATCCGTCGTGTGTAAAAGTCATGCAACTTACCGGCCTCCACTAAAGGCACCGTATTTTGATCTGCCTGTCAAATCAGAATATATAGATGAGTTGGGCTGAGTGGCCTGCGAAACCCACTGAACACCCAGTACTCAGTTTCAACATTAAGGAACAGAGGTTCGACGTGAGGAAGCGAGAGTTTAGAGCATTATAAAACTACCCCAGTCATGGTACTTAATCACAAAACTGTCAGCTATAGACAGTTGAAAAGTTCAAACTCACGACGTGAGCGTATGGTGGAGCGGTAAACTTAGAAAGTGGGAACTTACACTCAAGGTGGCTTACAACCTAACATACTCGACAGTTTAAAGTAATAAATGTAATGTTCGGCACAGAACCTGGACTAAGAGGAGAAGACAATGAATGCTCATGGCCTAGTACCAGAACATATCACTCCTACGTTCGCATTCTTAAAAATGGACGCACATTTGCTTTTTTTCTATAGAAAAGTACCTAAGTCCAGGGCCGTTTTCAGCCGCTCTTCGACACGCTTGCCGTGTTTTTCTGCCCAAAAGTAAGATTGCACACTCCGTTAAGTGGAACAACTGTTATCTAGCGGACATGCTTCAAAGTACTAGAAGAATATGAACTACTCTGTGAAACATCTCAAATCAATGCAAAGTTGTGCTGTCGAAACAGAACCTGGGCGACGGATCGAAGGAAAGACAAACAAACATCTATTTTGTACAAGCGTCTGGACAAGCTCCCAAGCAGACACATCAGTATCATCATCGACAATATAACATCAGCATTTAAAAACTGATGCTTCGCTATCGTACATCCACAACTCAATTAAAAGCATAACTGTGAAGAAAAGAATGAAAGTGTATGGGGAAGGGACCCTGTGCTAGCCTATCGCAATAATTCCGAAGTGCCTTCACCTCAATACACTCATATAAATTGATAACAAGAACGCCATTCACATGATTAGTGGCCATCTCTTTCAGTGACTCCAACCATAAACCGGAGAGATCTCGCAGACCCCATCCTAAAAAGTTCAGAGTTACGCTATTTTGCCGCCTGAAATTAGCAAACACTACCTCAGCCTTGGAAATTTGTGCACTAACCTCAAATATCACGCTACCACTACCTTCAAGAATACAGCAGTAACTGTCAGTCCCTTTTTTGAAAATGGGTACTATCACGACTTCTCTCCAGTTGTTTTGAACAGTCTCATTTTGCAAAATGGTGGAAGATAGATCCGACAAGTGCTGACGAAGGACTTGATCCCCATAATCGAACAATGTGGGTGGGAAGTAATCCGAACCAGGAGCTCGGTGGCGCTTGAGAGGACATACATTCACTGACCTCAGAGACCTTAAAGGGTTCCAGGTTCATCGCTTATGGTCCCACTGAAGTATGGGGATCCGGCTGAGTGGCGGCAAGCGGCCACAAAGTGTGTCTGGCTTAGCGGCCTAGTCGTCTTGTCCAGTTAAGATGGTCACATCCGTTTCATCCTTGATCATTTCTCCCGCCAGCGGCTTCCTGGGACCAGGCACGAGGAATGAAACAGTCTTCGGGCATTCCCGGATTTCTGCCAGTCTTCCATTTCCTTAGCTTTCTGCGTCAACTAGCATTCACGTTAGGTGCTAATTTCGACGCCTGAGGATTCGTCGGGTTAAATTATGTTAGGGGTCGGAGGGAATATTTCTCCAGGGTTCACGTGGTACCACTGTTCGGTCTGATATCCAGTGCGGACTAGTAGCGTCGCGTCGTAGGCGAAACCCCCAGCAGTGAAGGAAGTTCCGGTGATCTCTTTCCATCAAGAATCGACATTTGACGGTGACCAACTTAGAGTAGAATCCAGAAGACGGTTCTGATAAATTCACCTAACATTCGGATATACCAGCCTCCTACATTTTAGGCGATTTTCCCACCCTTACTCAGCTCTGGAGAGCGAATAAAAAGACTATCCCGGACTAGCGCATGATCCAAAAAAGTCTTCCAAAACCAGCTGCAGTGCCATCGGTAACCAAGAGTGAGGTGATCAGTATTGGTGAGGGTATGGCACGCTGTTGGAGGGCACCATTGGGCCAGAAGACTTCGGTTATTTCGGAAGATGGTACTGCATAAAAATAGCCTGTGTTCAGCACATAGCGGAAGCAGTCATTGTGCTTTGTCCAAACGTCCAACCAGTCTCAGATGCGCAAAGTCTGTTCCTTTGTTCCTTCAGCACCCTGATAATTACAACGATATCTGACCTATTAGCACGCCACAACTGGGCGTTCAAGGCGTCACAAAACTTGTCTTTGACAGTGTCAGACCTGCAGTCGGTTGGGGCGTAAACAGACACGGCAAACAAACATCGATCCACTCCCCACTTATGAGGTTCCTTCACAAACGTTTTGCGAACAGCAGATAGACAACTATATGCAGTTATCCAGTCAAGCAAGGATCATTCCGCCGGTTGACTTAGGATGATGCCAACCCCTGCACATCCTGGCACAACTGCCTCTGGATCACCAGATGTGCACAACCGGAAGCGAGTGGAGACTGACGGGGCGGTTAGCTCAATCACTGTGCTTGCACCGTGAATTCTTGTTTCTGGAACACAGCACACTTTAACGCCAAGCGAGTCCAGCGCGCGAGCAAGAGCAGTTTTCTGTCCTGCTTGCTTGAGTGCAAACATTAAAAACAGTCAGGATGACCAGGAATGGAGGTCTAAAGTTCGATTTCTGGGTCCCAGAGGGTGTCGCGGCCAGTCGGTACTAACCCGATGCAAGATGGACGGGGTCGTTAGCTATAACTGATGGGCCTACAAAGAGAAAATTATAAATAGGGTGGGAGGAGAGGGAATAAAAGGTGTGCGAGGGGAAAAGAATGAAGGCACTAGCAGTAGCCTGTTTTCGTTTATTCGCCCCGCTGCATACAGCAAGCAAGGCGACCCGGCTTATGGCAGCCGATGAAGCATGAGAGTATTTATTAATGCGTAATTCACGGTTGTATGATATGACCTACTGATTGCACACACCAACTTAATTCTGAACTTGCTCTACTTAATGAGAACAGCTTAAACTAGGAAAAACACAGCTGTCAAATAGTTCACTTAGAAATGAAAAGGCAGGGAAGTTCGCTTGGCGTGATTATATTCTTTCAACCACTGAGCGACTTAATCTCCATATGCTATATTGAAACCAAAAGGTCGGAGGCAAACCATGCTTAGAAGCAAGTTTCATTTTCCATCATTTTTGCAACTGAACGCTCAACCACATTTGAGAACAGCTTTTATTGCCAAAAAACAGAACAAAATCGCACGTCCTATGGAGACTTACATACTCAGGGTTGTTTGACACCAGTGCTCACTCACTTGGAAACGACCCATTTTAAGGACACCCCGGACTTTCTGCATGACCTGCTGATTAAATTGGAGTAACAAATTTACCTCCGTTCATAAAACGGTACTTTTGTCATCGCTCACAGTAGACATGTCATTAAGAGTTACGGCTTCCCTGTGGATGGATCGAGAATCCAAACTGGCTTGCCCTGATCGTAAACGTAACTCTGAAACCGGAGTAAATTCTTCGGCTCAAATTTGAACTTCAAACATATTCGAGTCCATCGTCTTAGTTTTGTCAGAGTTTTTTCTTTCTTCTTGATTTGCCGCAAAAAACGTTTTGCGAGAAGCAAGCAATGAACGCTTCACACGGATTGAGGAGGTTGAAACAAACCTGTGAACACTGGCCAGAACAAGTTTATGCTAGAAAGTAGACAGGACTTGGTCAGTTTGTCTAGTCCGTTGCAAAACACTTGCCTTCAACACCTGTCGGTCATATCCGAATAAACGGGCTTCGATAGAAATCCACCCTCATACGGGTCAACTTTCCATACTGAGGAGTTTTATCGACGACGGTCGATAATAATCCCACTAAAAATAACCTTCTGGAAGTTATGTTATGTTTCTGTAAAAGGCGGTACCCAAACAGCTACCAACACGCATCAGTGACATTTCTGATTCTGTGAACTCTAGCATCTCCGAGGGTGGCCATTTTGCAAGCACTCTTCCTGGCTTCAACACCGATGATGGAGAGGTTGTGGTTTTGGGCGGTATTTCCAAGGTGGAAATTGATCATTCGTACCTTTCCCGTCTCTCAATGTGAGTAGAGACGGACGAAAAGTGACCGGTTGTTGTTGTGACTTCCATCGTTTTTTTCGATAAAAAAAGAATGGTCCGAGAATTGGATCAAAAAGCGATGCTCCTGAGGCACATCTGTCTGCAATCAGAAGTGAGAACAGTTCTGATAGGAAGAACGTCCTAATCAATATCGTATCAATGGGTGGAGTGTATCGTATCGCAAACTTCCGTTAGCCAGTCGTTTCATAGACAGCGATGAGCTTATCGCCACATTTGCTCATTGTTCCTGCATTTCATGAGAGGATGCGTAAGCAGTGTGAGTAATTCTTCGCAGGGTCTGAGCTCTGCGTGATCTCGTGCGCTTTTAACAAGTTGATTTTCTAGAAATACATTCATTTGCAAATCAATTCGGGTTTCACGATAGATTCAACTGAATCTATCGTTTATGATATTCTACAACTGAATGTGCTGCACCAGGCTGCCTCATGTTTCATTTGGCATGATATTCGAGATATCGCAGTATATTTTCATATGTAGCATATTTTCCTTTATGAAAATATACTGGGATATCTCGAAGATCGTGCCAATTGAAACATGGGGCGGTCTGTGTGCAGCACATTCAGTTGTAGAATATCATAAACGATAGATTCAGTTGAATCTATCGTGAAACCCGAATTGATTTGCAAATGAGTGTATTTCTCGAATACAGTGCAATTTGGGTTCAAATGGAACACAAGGCTGTCGGAAATTCGGGGACTGCGCCTACCTGATGAGCCCCAAGAAGGGCGAAATCGGTTATAGGCTGTCGGAGAGTTTTCAGCAACCTTGTGAGTTGTTGATTTTCTGTTCATGAAACTCGATTAACACCGCGGTAAGATTGCGATCCACGTATTCTATGAAGAACACCAGAATGACTTCGTGTCTGAAGGTTACGGTGTTGGTGTGTGTAAGAGGATGATGGTCTGAGGCAGCTGACGTCAAATATTAATCACTAATCATTGACCTAATGGTTTCCTGTCTATGTAGGATATTTTAAACAGCGTGCCAAGACTGATCGATTTATCTCGAGACACGTAGCCAATCATTGCTCGATTTAGTCCTAGAATTGTTGGGTGAACTACTGATGACGCAGTTTGTTGACGAATGACTGATCTTGTGATCTTTTCACAGTCCTTACATCTCACAAAAGAAATGGTTGCTCTGAAAAAACGCTCTGTGATAGAAAAAAGGTCAACGTATTCAGTCACTTATCAGGTCCTAGAAATCGATGAGGGAACGCAGTGATTACTTCAAAAGCCTAAACGGAATGAACAAACAATCGTTGGATGACCAAGTTAGTTGTGCGAATCAGATATGGGGGTGGAACTGCGCTCTAAGTCCACTGCAATTTTCCTTACAAATGTCTATGAAGACAACGTAATGCATCG
Organism: Opisthorchis viverrini; assembly: GCF_000715545.1. Taxonomy (NCBI): domain Eukaryota; kingdom Metazoa; phylum Platyhelminthes; class Trematoda; order Opisthorchiida; family Opisthorchiidae; genus Opisthorchis; species Opisthorchis viverrini. Next base: position 451,138 of record NW_008752032.1, on the reverse strand, counting down.
TTTTCTAATTACTTGGATGGCGTCACTTTTTCGGGATTAAGCAGATGTCCAATGTGCTTCTAAAGATCGTCTGATGATGTCCTACCAGTAAACCGCGCCCCTTCGGTATAATTTTGTTAGTGGAATACTTTCACGTGTAAAAAAAACTGTTAAAACAAGGGCTTTTGAACAAACAACTGGCTGCCTGAGTAAGTGGTATGGATAATCAAAAACAGTCAGCGCAAGAAATGTGGTTCTTTCATGCAAACTATGTAAAGCCAGAAATGTGGGAAAGCCAAAACTCCCAAGCAGAAGCACTCTTGAAATCAAACCGAACCTCCAGAGCTTTGATGTGTTTACTGTCCAGACAGATCCAATAATTTCTTCTTCACAAGCACCCATCTCTCAAATTCGAATGGTGCTAGCAGCAGTATTCAGCGAAAAAGCAGTACACGAACGTGATTCACGCATCATTCGTTTGACTTGGGAGCTCTTTGAGTTGAATGGGTGACATCCCGGAGCATATTAGATGGGTGCATAATCATTCGCATTTCGAAACGCATCCATTCATATGCAGTTAAATGCAGGGTTAAAAAGTCTGGTAATATGACATTACAACATTGCACTCAAAGGCTCTGATGCTTTATCAGTTAAGAGGCGTCAACTGGAAGGTTGATATAAGATTCCTGTTGTGCTCGACAAAGGGATATATAACGCCAGTTTGTCCACGACATCGAAACTTCTTCCTTCATGTGGATAGTGTGCAGGAGACGTGCTGTATTATACTGAAACGTAAAGAAATTGGCGGATAGCACCAGCACTTCAATGTTTAACGTATTACTATTGCAAACAGTAATGCTACTATTATCAATTTGGCTGGTAGCTGCCACGTGTGTACAAGTTTGCCCGCCAACCTTGGTCCTTCGGTTTAACTTCGGATTCACAGGCTCATCCGCCGAAACACATGCAGCTCCGCCTCAACCTTTCGTGCTGTCATAGCTGTGCGCAGTCATCCAGTGTTTCAAACACTTTTGACAGGCAAAAATCCATCGGTTGCCGGCCGACCACACCATAATCGCGTGAAACGTGTTGTTGTCCCTCCCGTTGCTTCACTGTAGAGTTGCACTCATCACTAAATCTTTCCACCCAGAAGTGCACTTGATATCTTGGTATCGTTGTGCTACGCTTAAAACAGTTCCATTAGTAAGTTCACAATAAGACTTTGCTGACATTGTATGCGTGGAACCAGGTTGAATATCTGAGATACTAGCACGTTTTCTTCCACTATCAATATGGCATTCGTTGAAGAGTTAAATTGAAACGTATGCGCTGCTTGTGCATTTAGGTAACTCCGCAGAACGGTTTAAAACTGGACAGGGGTGCTGAGTTTAACCTGAAACACTCTTGTTAATTGGGCCTACTTGCATAGTTTCGTTAGGGTTAACGTCATCATCAAATGCCATGGTTTTGTGGAGAATTTTTCCCGCTGTGCGGTGAGTATTTACTACGCAGGGTTTTTGGAACTTTAGACCTTTACTAATAACGTATTTCTGTTGTTCCCGTGAGCATGTGACTTACAGTTACCAACGATTTCATATGCACACTCAGAATTTGTAAAGTGCCATTAAAAAATGAGATTGACTCCGGATGTTGTATGAAAGTTGAGTGCTTGCGCAACTCTGTACTCGTAGGCAAAATTTTTATCAAGTTTAGGAACAAAACGAAGAACAGTAAGTTGAAGCCACAAAGAAGATTTAGAAAACCCGACAATCTCGAAATTACCCGTGGCGTTTGCTGAAAGTGAGATTACCTGTCGTTTCATAGACGGCATAACAGAGAACTCTATCTATTATGTTCAGAAACATTCATAAGTTTGATGGATATTGTGCTTGTTCGTATTCGCAATTAGCTTCTAGAAATTTTCGCTGTCTAACTCATAGAGGGATTGTATAAGCAAAGAACCTCTTGCTGAGATGAATTATTCTAAATCATAGGTCAGTTCATTTACATACAATGGCTAGTCACATTTGGTTGCCACGTATGCATACGATGCCGTGTTATAAGCCTTTTCGTCACTATATTAGGATAGGCAATTAGGGTGAGTAATGCGTAGCAATTAACTATGCTGTTAACGTAATGCCCTTCAGATTGCATGCAGGATATACGCACTCAACAATGAAACCAGTTGTAGTTTGAGAACATGCGGCCTAATAAGCGAGGTGATGCATGAGAGTTTCATCAAAATAATAGACCAATGTCCTGAATGTAAGTAAGCTGATTAGCAACAGGAACTTTTTCACTCTCACTTTAAATTGTACTCAGGATTAGTCGAGACAGGTGGAAACAGAATGTTCAAACGTTTAAGCTCCTATGATAGACTAGGCTTCAGGGCATTGCACTGAACTGATTATCTGAAATCTTATGCTGGGATGATTTCACATTTGGCCAAAACCATCGAATCATTGGAGTGGAATCTGACAACTCCAATACTGACAAGTGTCAGCTGACTTTCCGACCGATGATCGATACAATAAACGAAAAGATCGATAACCCTACCTTTTGTGCTCACCCGTGACTGCGCTCTGGCATGTTATCACGCCGTACGATATCTAGGAGGTGTTGAGAGGACTCTATCGTCGTGTAAACTGGGAAAGTATGGTAGTTTGGTAAGGCCCAGTTAGCACCCAATCTCAAAAAAATGATACTGTCACAATTTTATGGAGAACAGCAATATTCTCCTAGACGTTAGTAGTCGTAAGTCGGGCGTCACAGCCATTGTATTTGACGGATAATGGCAGAAGGAAATTTAATGTGAAGCACATCATCCTCTAGCAACCAAACTGTTCAAATTAGGTTACCAACATCCATTATAGTCATACAGTGAAAATATCAAGAATTTTCTCCTCCGAAAGATGAAAAATAATTTAAAACCGACAACGCTTATAAACCAGCTTTAATCAAGAAAAAAATCCATGTTTATCCACTCTCAGAATATTTGGTAGGATTGTCGGTAAAAGCCTCACAATTACCAAGGCTACCGTACTGACCTAGACAGGGGACAATGAATGTCGTCAAGCGAGGTCACCAACATACCCCTATCCAATGGTCATTTCGTTGCTCACTGATGAGTGCATTTTGCACAGAATATCACTGTTGGTTTTTCTCACTCGCGCACTTGGATACCCGCAAATTCAAGGTACGGATGTTCTTCTACAAAGCCGTATCTTATCAACAAGGGGTCCACGTTGGTAATGTGGTGAAATATTGGTAGCTCGGGTGAGTTTATTGGTTGTTGATCAGATGGCTGTTGATCTGTTCGCCGAGCTTGGCAACTGGCTTGCAAACGTTTCGTCACCATACGAGGAGACATCATCAGTGCGCAGTTGGGTGGCGCATGTATTGCGATATCTCGAATATCGTACCAAATGAGGCGACCTCGTGCAGCACATCGAGTTGCTTAAGAACATCATAAACGAGAGATTCTATGTGCGCTTTAGGTCCAGGCTTGGCTACAAAAGAATAACGAAAAGACCACATATTTCTTTCTCTTGCCAAGTTTTTGAAAGTCAACGTACTGTTACCGTTAGGTCCCAGTTGATGGATGACGTTGAACAAAGGACGCAACTGTGATCCAAACAAATGGACCGCCAAACAACTCCGGGATATCATGAGTGGCACTGACAAGCTGACAAAATGATTTGACGATTTACTGAGGCAGAAAACCCTGCGAGACTAGTACATCTACGATTTACTCTGAAAAGACCTCATCACATCAACGGTTTTTCAAAGAGATCTTGTAACTCCATTTTAGGAGGGTCGCCCGTGATGTATTTCACGGAAGTCGAGTGGAACTTGGCTAACTTGCTAACGTTTGTAACTATCTCGTCTAGTAAATAAATCGCATGAATCGAACCACACAAACATCATAAACGAGAGATTCAGCTGGGTCCTAGGTGAGTCTCTCGAAAGAACCAAATTAGTTTGCAGATGAGTTGAGTGTATATAAGTACATATTTCCGTTTTCTAAACATGTATCGTTTGGGTACTAAAACTACAAAAGTGACGCTAAGACAGAATCACCTTATCATACTGACACGAAGGATGATAATGTAGATCAGCATTCACAAACAATGCACGCTATCACTTTATAGGAGATGGAGCCCTAACTCTAAGTGTTTTGTCTCAGACTTCCCCTGAAGACCTGTACGCTTTGCTCGAGAAGTATTTCAGTATATCGCCACAACGTTTGTTGTAAAGTAATGTGATCATATAGGGCAACCATTAAAGGGGTTCGCACCGCAAACCAAGAAGCGCTATTTTCAACATCACATTTTATGGCACAATTCCACTCGGTTTTATTCTACTCTAAACCTATCTGTAAGAACAACTAGTGAAAACGTGAACAGAATCCAACAGGACCACAAGATCACACCATGGGGAATTTTGAGAGTGCTGTGTCAGAATAAGTAAACTGAGTTGCACACTTGTTCCAACTTGATTTTGATTGCTAACTTAAACTCGTATTTGTTCCACGCTCAACCACAATTTGCATTGGGCTCAAAGTCACGAATGAAAGATTTTATTGTGATCATTTGAACGTTCTGTGAATACGTCCCCTACTATAATACCTTTTTAATTCACTAATGACATGCAAAGCTACCGATTTTTGGACTATAATTCTAGGCCATCAACAGAAATCGATAAACCTATATGTTCTGCCCTCAGATGACTGGCATGTAACATACCACGGTCCTGCATGTTTCACCCATGACTACTTAGCTCTTTCTTAACAAAACTGGACTGATCAGGTTTCTCCGTATTCGCCGAGTGTACAAGCGTAATATCCTGCAAGTGGGTCTGTGTTTGAGCCGCAAGTATACAATCCATCGTTTCGTTGCATATTATTTAACTTGGTATTTCGCAGCTTGTTTTCTATTGTACACCCCTTTAGCTGCATCGCCAATGGTCGCTGCCCAGCCGAGAAAGATTCTAAGTCGAAAACGTTACTCATGAGTAGTAGCCAAAAATTACGAACTAGGGTCACCTTCACCGGTGGAAACAGGAAACCCAAAATATGAGCGTAATAAATGTGCCCTTCTTGAGTAGGACACAGAAATTTGTTTCTCTTGCTGTGCTACAAATCAGTGCTTTATTACTGTTTTCTCTCAATGTTGTCGAGAAATTTAAACTAGGTCCCACAAACGATTCGGTTTTCAGCGTCAGTGAGCAGAGTGGATGCAAATCATACTCAACGAATAAACCATGATACTCACGTTTTCATCTTAACGTTCAAAAGGTTACAACTCTCAGGAATACCCTGCCAACTTTAGGCAGTTCAAAGGCGATGATAAGGATGAAATGGTGGGATCTTCACCCGGCTCTCTGAATCAAGAATAAAGTACACTAGAGAGTGAAGGCGCCACTGTTTATGGTTTACCGGAGTAATTTCGGATTAACTAGAATATGGACTGTCCTTTCTGACACAACACACAATAGTGTAGTTACTAGTGGAACTATACCACAGGACAAAACGTTGAAAAATTTAATGCGGAGGGTTGAGCTGTATCCAACCCGACGAGAATGGCTGTAAGACCACGAAGAATCAGCCTGCAGAGTGGCTCAGGCAACAGCAAAATGGTAGGGGACGGATTCCTGAATCATAAGCTGTTGGTAAGATGAATGAACCAATCTGATATGACAGGCCGAGTTCATGGTACTCGGAAGGTCGAATGCGCTATCTATCAAACAAGCAACCTCAGTTGATTTGGAGTCACATCTGAATGTGCGGGGTCATGTCTCATTGTCAGCATGCTTATTTATTGTTTCGCCAACCCCTCTCAGTTCACCAGTTGGCTGTTCGTTAGGATGTTAACCGAAATATTTTACGCATACTGCTGAAACGATGTTAAAAAAGTCGTAAATATCGTGCAGTTACATTTGTGGATATCTTGAGACTTTTCGACGTTCGAGCCTGAAGACTTTCTAGACCTCCATACAGTGTCCTGCGAGCAGCTTTTAAGTGTGTCATGAAGACACACACAAAATGAAACCGTTTATTTTCATCACATTTCGCTACTTTATCTGTGTAAAACTCTGGTTATTGTCCCATAACATAATGAAGGGTATCTCATAACGCAAATTCCATAAATGCTCATCTGCCATCAGCTAAACAGCTAGGGGAAGATAAAAAGTTAAAAGAATTGGGAAAAACTTCAATGACTCAAATGTCAGATCAACCGGATACTTCTCCAAAAAGTTGTTATCTTCAAACCCAAGGCTGCTTTTCTTCATGGAACCATCAAAATTCTCTCTGTGAAGGTGACTCCAATGGTTGAAAACCTCNAAAACCTCTGATCAAAGATAATATCAAAAGTGTAGGGAATTTAGCGAAATACACTCATTTGCAAACAAGTTTGGTTTTGCGAAGGTCTCACCTAGGAACCCAGCTGAATTTCTCTTTTGTGATGTTTCTAGGCCAATCCAAATTTGCTTGCAAATGAGTGTATTTCGCTAATTTCGTGCAATTTGGTTTCAATTAGAACATAAGGCTGACGGAAACCCGGGGAGTGCGTCCACCTGATGAGCCTCAAGAAGGGCGAAAACGGTCGTCGGCTGTGGAAGAATTTTCAGCAACCTTATGAGTAGTGCATTGCGAATCTAGGGAATTTAGTTTGGCGGGTGGTGAATTTAGTTTTTACCTATGGTGCGTGGAAACCGTTTCTCTGCTCGGAATTAAACTGGGATATGGGAACAATTAAAGCCATCTCCGGTGTCACCGAATTAACTCGTTAAATAGGCTTAATTTTAACTAATGGTGTCTCAACTGATTGTGTAAGTAACTGTACGTAATCCATTGGTAGTTTACTGAATAATGACATTATTGAATACTGTTTTTTATTTCACTTAGTGACGCAGTAACTCACTCATTCGCATCATTCATTTAGGTTAAAGAGCTACTGATGAAGATTGTACATCACACATGTTAAATATTTCGGTTCTTCTTGAGAGGTTATTAGAGCTCAGAACGAAGTGTCCGGATGGGATTACCACGATTCAGTCTTTTATATAAGTTTACACAGGATGAAAATTATTTCCCACATTTTTTTGTGCGACTACTGTCAATCTGTACTGAAAGACTTGATAATAGTATCCAGCTGCTCGATCCAAATTTCACTTCAAGAACCTATAAAGAGGTTCAAACCCGCGAGCTTGTTAATCATCACTACTGGACCTAGAATGGTCAGTAGCCAGTGCAATTGGCTCGCTTGTTGACGATGCAGTCTTTGCGTGCAGTCCCTACCAAGACAAACGTGCTTTAGTGTGTTGACTTTAAGGTGTTACTTTAGGGTGTGGAAAACATTCACCGATGAGCACTTGCAACCACTTACAAGGCATCCAAATGAATTTGAGCCCTGAAACCTGGTCGGTCACTAGCTTTGCGGTTGTAGAACCGAAAAACTTGAACAGAGCATGCGTAGGTCCTTTAGGGTTGTTCAGATTCACTGGGATCAGCAGCTTCTCAGTGGCCACCAGTGTCCATTGACCGTGGAAGAGCTTCACTGGATCGATGTTCCCTATTCTGGACCGTAACTGCAATTTCGGGAATTGCGATAATTAAATCGGCGTGAAGGAAGTTCACAGCAATAACTGTACCGAACAAATCACGTTGGTTTCAGCCTCTGATGCGAGCAATCTGAACAGTTGCAATCATGGATATTCGCACAGGATCTTCACTTAATTGGACTAAACGGAGTAATCAAGTTAATGGTTTTGGCTTCCTTTTTTTCAACCAAATATGACTTTCTGTAGTATAACTGACGCAACCCATATTGCGCCGCCGTGTTCTAACCAGTTATTTTCCTATTTTTTTCCTAAAAGATCACCCTCGTTAATGGCACCTCAGAAGACGCGTTCATTGTAAGTCTGCATGCTTCTGAAGTCATTATCAACTCGCTTGCCTCGGTAACCCACGCGAGATTCACCTATTTACTGGAGTGTTGTTTAGGTTAGTCAGAATGAAAAAACAGTATAACTATATGCGTAGGTATTACCAGAAGTTAATATCCAATCGATCCCTCTGTTAGTGCTTTCTTTTACAGCAATATATAAGAATGATCTGCACTAGACAGCGAGTGAGGCTGAAATTTGGTTGCTAAGCGATCTGCTTCTTGTCTTGATGACGCAATAGGCATTTATGGACAGCAACCATAGCACACTGTCGTTAGACACTCCCACCCATAGTATAATATCTGCTTTTCGTGACTGGCTGCTTTTGCAAATGTTTCTTTTGCTTCATTAATTTGTAAACTGTATTTATCAAACCATTTGTCAGTCATCGCGCTTAATGACTTCATCACACAGCCCAATCTAGTTTACCGGCAATTCGGGGAAATATTCAGTATTTGTGTTTGTGTATTTGCACCCTTTGCCAGAATTACTCCTCTGCTATCTCAGAAACTCTACTGTATTACCTCTGGGTAGTGAACACTCGGACAGCCTACCGAAGTAAATGGTAGCAAAAAACATGAGCGTGCAACCCGGTTCGCTGGTTCGCTATCTGCGAAGTAGACCAGATGAAGAATACCAGTAGGACGATTAAAAAGATCAGTTTTGGTTTGGAAGATGGAAAGGAAACATCTCCTGTCCTGTCAGAAGTCAAGCTTTACAAACAAGGGTAGAATGTTCTGCAAACAAGACAACGTTTAGCTCTGAATGAGGCGAATTTGGTCAAATATTTTAAGGAGACACCAGGATTACCGTCAAAATGACCAAACTTTATGTTTCGCATAAGTATTTGCAGTTGCCCGATCTGGAAATTTCCAAACGTTTGACCTGATTTTGATGAGGCCGATCAAATTTGCCCCTAGAGGAGGGAAAAATTCCACAGTTATTATTCGCAAAGTTTGGCCAGTGAAACTTGCCGCTTTAGAAAAAAACGGTTCAGCTACCTCATACGTAATCCGAAAAAGGCAAACAGAAAACATTTTGCTTATCCGAAAATATTGCTGAAAAATGCAGGTGTTTACTCAGCTGAAAGACGTCTGTTTACACAGCTCAAGGGAATTGTGAATGCCTCCAGTGTCCACACTTTTCCACTTTCCAAACAGCCAACCCAGACCCAGTCCGACTTGTTAAATAAAAAATCCTCAGTGGAGTGAACCAAATACATAAGAACGAACTTTTACAACGAAACACATTTCTCATAGGTTTACCGGAAATTGTCGCCAAAAACGCCCGGTTTCACCCAGTATATGGCTCAGTAGGCAGTCGGAGTTCCCGACATTTTGTCTCCTCGTGTTCCCTTTGACGCAAAAATTGTACTCAACTCGCCAGATACACTCGGTTGCAAATTAAACTAGTATTGCCCGGGAGGCACAAGTGAATCTTTGCTGAGTCTCGCGTTCATGCTCTGAATATGTTTCAGAAGGGCTACCTCTTTTTTCATTTGGTACTCTATTCCACGGAACACCATATTCACATCTTTACTGGAAACCATTTGTCAGCCCAAGACCAGTTTTGCCCTCTTTTTTGTTTGGTTTGGGTATAATTCTTTGACGTTAAGCTTCGGTGCACCAGTACTTAACTTCTCAAAAAGACGCGCGACTTTTAAGTTCAGCGTACACATTTGTGCGTGCTCATCTCAAGGCTGGTATACATAAGCTTGACGGTGAGGCAATGAGGAGACAATAGAATGTTACTGTTTATACCGTATTCTATTTGAGACCTTGACACTACAGCGGTAATAATGTGTTTCTTTTTTGTTTGCTTTGATCAAAGAGCTCAAAGGCTTGCCTTCTGATTATCGCAGGAGGTTACCCAGAGCTTTTACATGAAGTTGAAAAAAATGTGCGCTGCGGTGGTTTCGACGGACTTCTACATCGATTCTGAATAACATGAAGAGTATGACAATTACTAGTCCATTAGCTTATCACCTCTAGCTCGTGTGGCGTGGATCACGTGATTAAACAAATTACTGCTGCTATCTCTCAAATGTCACGCAAAATTGTGGACTCGTTTCAACCGCAAACTGATCGGAGGAGCTCCATTGACGTATTCCAGCTACAACATGACAATTTATGCTAATCCCTGGTTTTCCATTATAATTTTGATGTTATTTTTAGGATGGAATACTAGACCACATTAGGGAATAGTTGAGGTATTGATGTTCGTTCATATCCGGAGTTGATATCTTCGCAACTCAACCCAAATCGAAGAACCTAAGGAATGCTTCACGCAAATCCACATTTAGATGCGTCATCATCACTCTAGGGGAATCTGACATCTATTCACAAATATCCGCAGTTTATCACGCACTGATATAAATGATTGATGTACATATTTAGTGATCCAGTTCATCTTGTTCACTCACATCGCTGGGAATTCCACACTTCTGGTTTTACATTACAGAACTCCACACACGTACCGCACAAGTGTTTTGATTCGCAGGCACGCACATAAGAATAGTTCTCATCTTTGTTACTCTGTCGGTCACAGTAGGCATTGGTAAGTTTAGTGGGCTGACGTTACCAAATCTGTGAGAGAAAGTGAAGGAAACCTTGAAGTTTTGCACAATGATGCCAGACTAGTCGAAATGTCGAAACGAATAGTCTCACATACAGCTTATAATTGTGCAATTTACACACGAAACGATTCCCAGGACAAAACAGCTGCAAAGATTCCTCCATCTTTTTAACAAAATTTAGTCATTTTGTAAGGCAGAGTGTATACAAAGACGACCCATCCGCAAGGTTAATTTTGTCGGCTACCACACCAACCTTTGTTTTCGATCAACGTGAACTGACAAAATCAAGCACCGTCGGTGTGCTGGTCTTTGAAAAGGTCTTCTTTCCAGTGACCTTCCAAAACGGAATCGACGAATCATGATTTGTCTGGATACGAAACCTGGGTTAACCACCACTTTTGTTATCAGTCTTTCCGTCTCTGCTTAACTTTCTACTGATTTCAGCGCGGGGAAAAAACCATGGGTTGTTGAAACAACTATTCACGGTGAACTGGACTGTGTTCATCTCAAATTTGACGGACAACAGCAAAACATGTTTTGTCTAAAGTCTCCTGAGGAGTGTTATTCGTTAGATAAAAAAAACTAATTTTCAACAAGATTCGGTTAGCAATTTCATCAGCGACAGACAAAAGATTCCGCTGATAGGTGCGTGAGGTGATTAGAGAAATGAAAATGCTGGATAAATCTGAAGATGTTGATGATTTTAAAAGTTCCATCTATTGAATTATTCGGCCTCTTTTAGAAGAAGATGGATAGCAACTGTTTTCCTATTAGGCTATAGTACAGTGACCATTGTTATTTAGGCGATTCCTTTCAGCCTTCTGATAAAATTCCTATGGATTAAGCCTCCTTGCTGTTAGCAACAACAGAGAGGTCGAAGCTGTCCCTCGTCTTGCACACTTCCCATCACAATAGATCTATTGCTCAAATAAAAGGACAAATTTAGATGCTCTGTTTAGATTCAACCTAGTTCATGGACAGTCGTAGAGCTGAAAGAAATCAGCGCTTGGACGAATGGTCACTGGAGTCTTGGAAACAACGATAACTGATTGAGGATCAATGTGATAAATATGGTCACGAAAGTGACTTGCTTTGGGGCAAGCCAACGAGGTTGACTGTTTGTATGCGCACAGCTCTCGGATTTACTGAGCTCTAACGGCTCACCATCCGGTAGAGCTGGAAGCCGAGAAAGTCAATGGAAATTAATAAAACCTTTAGTAAAAGTGAATAATCTTTTCGTTAGCTCTGCAACACCCACCTGCACCGTAACTGTCACAGAATCTGTCTTGTTTTTCGAATCATTAGGCCTTGAGGTCACTGAATTTGTTTGAACCGAGGAACTCATAAATTACGGATACTGATACATGAGGAGGACTGAAATGGTATCACTTCAGGAACATCTTTTTAAGCTTCATTGTGGTTCACATGCAAGTTTAGAGAAGAGGCGTGAAATCTTTATTCTATCGTCAGATGTTGTTTACTCCGAAATATGGGGCCACTAAGTTATATTACTACAATGGTCGATCACACTTGCAATTCCTGAAAATGTTCACTCTCCCCAATAATCGGATCGACCGATCCGTATCACTCGTTCACCTGTGCATGTGATCTGATGCTAGTCTGTCTGACATAGGGTGGCGAAACGATCTTCCGTTATCAAGGAACGGAACGCATGTCGTTAAAACTCAAGTAACCAGCCACATAAACACCAAAAGTATAACATTTATTGCGGGGCTACCTTTTGGACATGTCCATCCAAACACTGAATGCAGCCATACGGCTTTCCGATTTCACGTCTTCGCTCTTGTTCGTGTGTGACAAACGCACAACTCGTTACGGCATGAAATGAACCCTCCTACCTGAAAAGTCAGTGGTTCAGTGTAGGTGCGCTTTTGAAAGGAAATTCCACACAAAGTCCTCTGAAACAGTTACTCTCACCGCACAGCCTCCACTAGATAAGATCTAACTAACTGCGTCTTACCATTTACTATCGAAGCACACGTACGGCGGATTGCACTGAAAAACTACTTTTCAGCACGTCAACATGTGAATCGATCGCCGCGTTGACACGGGGATTCACTCTGTTTGCATATTTATTCCGCCAGGTGGAAACTAAATTTGGGGCATTTTTGTGCGTCACACACTTAGTTACTGGCAGCTCAACTCATGTAAAGGGTAAAGGAGTATGCAACACAAAATTTTCTAGGTGAGACTGATTTTTCCTACTTATTAGTTCTCCGACAAAAGCTATCCCTGGTAGTTCGGAACTCAGAATATTTCGTTTGATTGTTTACACTCTTCCAAACCCATGAATAGCATCGGCTTTCACATTCATGGTAATCAGTTCGGAGACAACCCAACAAAATTTCATGTTCATATTGACCGAGAAGTGATCTGGGCATCGGAATGAGCCGGTTAACAAGAAAACCCGAATCGCTCAACCTGCTGATCACCGATGTTTCTCAATTTTTTGAACTGACCCAGCTTGGACTGCGAAACTAAAGAGGATTTACAGTGTATTTGAATAACAACCGCAATTCTAAATTTGCCTAGTAAAACCCGGCCCCCCACATCCCGCAAGCGAAGATCACATGTACCTTGTAGAACTAGCTTACTGCAAGGAAGCGTCAGGTGCGAAAATTTTTGTGGTAGCGAGAAGTTACCATTGACAGTTTACCTAATTCTGTTTCAACATCCCGAAGAGGAGAAAACATATCTTCTATAAGTTTTACAGCGCACTATTTCAATATCTGATGGCAAAGGAGGTAGTCTGATCATTTCCGGGAGGTGTGCTAGTTCCACAACTGCAATTTCAGTTTCTTCTTCCTTTCGTCACAAAGTGACTATCCGGATGAGTGCCTTCGATTTTTAGAACTTGCGTAGTGTTGTTCCGATCTCAGGGCTGATGTATTATTTATTACCAAGTTTCCGAATATACAAACACGGGAATTGTTTAATCGAAAACCTAGGCTACTGACAGGAAACTGAAGTAGTAAATTTTGTAGCCCATAAACCACGGTTTAGCAAGAATGTTTGAATAGTTGTACGTTAGTACTTCTTCGGCATGTTGGGTCAAGCAAAATTACTGTGCGGTCGTACCTCCTATCAGGAATGGCCACCTCAAAAGAATCTCCGACAAACCCATGCGAAACGGTCCCTTTTATAGGGGGGGGGGGGTAAGTTAGATGAGAAACGTCCCTTTTTTGGGGGGGGGGGGGTAAGTTAGTGTTGAAATGTGTTTCAAAAGGACCAAGATTGTTGAAAACTCTCCAAGGGACAACGACCAGTTCCAGCCGGCTTGCGGCTCATATAGCCGGAATGCCATCTTCCCAGCTCCTCATGTTCTACTGTAACACCAAACTGTACACAATCCACCAAGTGGACTCTTTTGGAAACTAAGGTAGTAGCCACTGGGAGATGCGGATGAATCAAAGCTGAATCATACGTTCACGATATTCTTCAACTAAGTGTGGTGCATAAAGGCTACCTCAGGTTTCAGTTATTATGATATCCAATATATCGTGGTAAATGTTCTCGATGGAAGAGGCAAGCCACAAGGTTACCAAAATCTGCTCGATGGTCCGCGAATATCAATGAAAGGCATGAGGCTGTGCAGCAAATTTATCCGAATACTCTAATTGTTTTCTGCAGTTGTAGTCCACATCCTGGGCAGCACATACGGAGCTATAGACAACTGTGTATCGGCGCGTGGGGCGGCTTGGTACTATTCTAAAAAGTACATAGCACAAAAAAATGAAACTTTACAGATCAGTTTGGCACTTCATAAAGCTCATCAGGTAGTCATAGTCCCCTTGGTTAATCTTACAGCCTACCTGATTACTAAATTGTACGTATGTTGCGATGAATACTCATCGGCAAGCCAACCTGGTGTTAGTATGGTGTTAATCCAGTAGAATCTCACTCGAATTTATCATCCATAGAGTTCTGCAACTCAGTGTATTGCACAAAATTGGTCGTTTTTTCAGTTGAAACGACATTCATGATATCGAATGTCGATGTTTCGGTGCTGGTCAGAAAGGCGATGAAAACTTCGGACAAGTCAGCACCGGTTTCTCCAGGTTGTTCTGTTCTAACTGAAATACAAAGCGTCTTTTGCTCAGGGCCTTAGAACAAGGAATTTTTTCGAGATTACTGTAAACACCTTTTCCGGGCTATTCTGCAACTTTCGACTGAAAAACATTTAACTTCTGTATTTTCTCACTACTGTCAAAATCAAAGTAACATATTTTATTCATTTGTGGCTACAGGTTTTCTCTTGATGTGAAGTGGCACTCAAGTTAGTTTACTGGTCAGACTTGACTACAGATCACTCATCCCTTTCAAGTGGCTATACTAGTACCATCAATTAATTAGTTTCTTTTCTGTGAATGGATTCATATTTCTGCTAACAGATAGGCCTAGTCGATGGGATTTATTGATATGTATGAAGAAAAAATGCGAGCGAATTAGTGACCGTTGAGGGTATTACTGAGTGCAACTGACATACAGAACACAAGTGAACTTCACAACGATATGGCATATGTGGAATTACGACACGCAGGTTGGTGCTTGTCCTAAGGGACTATTTTTTGTTTATGAACGGTGAGATGTGTTCAGTGATACAGTGAGATTCAGGAGAGTTTAATCTAATGTGCTTAAAGTGTCAGTTGATCTAGCCTGGGCGTTTGGAGCCGCGGTAAGAAATTTGGACATGATTCAGCGAAAAGTAACTGATGACCAGCCTCCGATCACTTTATACTACTTATTTTGTGGTGCTATTTCTGGTGAGTTACCCTCGAATTGTACAAGCACCCACAGTCTTGGGAGGCACTGGCAAGTCGGCAGCACATCATGAGTCCCGCGTCGGCGTTTTGTGATATAATGATCTTGTCAGGGAGATTTCAATCAGGTTTCAAATCTAAAATAAATGGTTCTCAAATTACCTAGAACACTGGACTGCTGGAAACACTGAAGTATAGGGCTTTTACCTAGGCTAGTGTCCTTTGTTATTCTTATTCACTTGTATGGTGGACCACGAGGAAACCAGCTGGACGAGCGGCATTGAAATCATTGTACCAATTAAAAACTGGCAGGGTCACGGGTGCCCAAGTATCGTTATAACAATTTTCTGTGCGAGGACAGTCCTGTCGCTGTCTCGTGTGCTCTCAACAATTCGTTAATCACGGTACTCGCGATCAACAGGTAACAATGAGTTCTGATATTCAGCATGGTTTCTGGTAAGCTCTCCAAAGCGGAATTATTCATTATTTATAAAGGACCATTTCACGTTCACAACAATGACACGTGCAACCAGTCATAATTGGCGGAAAGGTTGCGCTGAATTTACTTCTATTTCATTGCAGTTAGGTTCAGAATTTTCGTGTCTTTTTTAGCGCAAACTCGCACACGTCTACTGTCATATGAATTCAGAAAGCACATTTCAACGCTGTCTCGCTCTCAACAATTCGTTAATCACGGTACTCGCGATCAACAGGTAACAATGAGTTCTGATATTCAGCATGGTTTCTGGTAAGCTCTCCAAAGCGGAATTATTCATTATTTATAAAGGACCATTTCACGTTCACAACAATGACACGTGCAACCAGTCATAATTGGCGGAAAGGTTGCGCTGAATTTACTTCTATTTCATTGCAGTTAGGTTCAGAATTTTCGTGTCTTTTTTAGCGCAAACTCG
Organism: Opisthorchis viverrini; assembly: GCF_000715545.1. Classification (NCBI taxonomy): domain Eukaryota; kingdom Metazoa; phylum Platyhelminthes; class Trematoda; order Opisthorchiida; family Opisthorchiidae; genus Opisthorchis; species Opisthorchis viverrini. The sequence goes on along the minus strand of NW_008752032.1, from coordinate 434,942 downwards.
CACACGTCTACTGTCATATGAATTCAGAAAGCACATTTCAAAACAGGTGTTAAAATGTCATTTATGGCAGGTAACTGAGTTAGCATTGGGGTAGGATGTCATGACAATATGATTGATCTGAGTGTTTATACTGTCGCGTGCTATTTGCTAGCCCTGAATCCCAAAGGATGGAAGGATTCGTTGTATTTGTTGAGCCACTCCCGGGCCATCATTTTTTGCGTAAACATTAGCTTGTCCTTTTAGCCCTTAGCATTGACCAGCGCCCGTTGGTATATGGCATTGAGTCAAATTCACCGAACAAATAGACAGACGCAATTAGATATCTGCAAACCAGCGTTCAGAACCATTTTTACTTTTCGTAATTGATGGTTATTTTCGACCCAATTGGAGCTCAGTGGACTCACCTAACAGACCGTATCGAATCAGTTGTTCATTTGTTTACTTACGTGTTTGCTCATAGTAGCCGCACCTACCATGCACAACAGCTGTTTGACTTGGTATACCAGCCGATGTTCCGAGAGGATGGAGTTAGCCGGTGGGAATAACAACTTGTCAATAAAAAACGTCTACCTTTTTGGCGAAATAAGTAGTTTGAGCGGTGAATAACAGCCTGTATCTGCTCCGATGTAACCCGACACATATGAAAAGTGAATCATTTGAGGCATGTAGAAGGATGGGATGACTCCAAACCATTATTTTAATGAATTTTTTATACTTCAAGATTCATTTAATACACGTGGTGGCCGTTAGTAAGTAAGCAATGCGAAGGCATCTCCTATCAAACGGGAAATTGATATATGATGCCCAGTATCACTTTCTGAGAAACCCGGTATGCTATGCAAATCCACTAGGCTCACTAGTAACTCACAATAGTAAAACACTAATACCATTTGGTGGAGAATATGTAATTTTTTAAAGTCAAAAGAGTGGGGTGGAACAACATGTTTCAATCCAACATCTGGTATACTGTTTCTGAATCCATATTTTTTCACTCACCGAAACAGAGTGCAGTTCAAAATTAGGCAAAATGATTCTTTTGCTCCGTGATCTCGCGCATCTGTGACGACTTTCTGTCACATTCTAACCCAGTTTCCGTTTGTGTGATACCCCGGCCCAATTGCGTGGAAACAGCTACAAAAAGCAAGGGAAATGGGAAGCAGCGGCATGCGTTGTATGATTGCCGGGACTATCACTGTGAATATTGTGTTACGTGTGGTTTGTCATTAATGTTTTGTAAAACAATAGGCAACGGTTGCCTATTATATGATGCATGACTGGATCAGACAGTTCTCAATGGACTAACCGCAATACTGAACAATAGGTTGACACTGAGACCTACCTGTCTCCTAATTCGTTCTGGGGCTGATGCGCAGAGAGCAGATACGGTTGAGCTCACAAGTGAGATCACAAATAAGCCTTATTTTTACTGTGCGATGTTTACGAGCCATTAAAAGCGCATTTCTCTTCCGTCTCATTACAAATAAGATTATGCGTTAAAAATGTAAACGATTGTAGGCTTCATTATGCTAGTTTGTTGATGTGTAGAGGCGAATATGGGATGCTATATTTCTAAAATACTGAATAGATGCGACGGAAGCGTACAAGATTCTCTTCAGCGGAGTTGACGTTGATATAGACTTTGAACGGGATCTGTGAATGAAGAGATCTAAATGTTCCAGAACTGAGTTTGCAGCAGAGATAAAGTTGAATGGAAACGAAATTGGTGCATTGGCTTTTTCGGCCCAACAAGTTCCAGCATAAAAAACGAATTCTGTCATGAAAAATCGCCACAACCATCAATCTCACTAACCACGACAGACATGTGACTAAAAGCGAACTATGTAATGAAGAGAAATGCAGTTGACGGAGGTTGTTGTGAGAGGCAGCCAAGTGAGTGAATGGTACTTAACCGTCAGCATGACGAACCCCATGGAGAGGCGAAGCATCATGCAGATGAATGCACTACGAAAGAATCAAATTTCTTCCAACTCAATAAATGGAGCGAAAACGGGAGGAGCAAAGACAACGGACAAAGCAGGAGGTTCAGCTGGTAATTTTAGTGTTAACGATTTGGTAAAATTCAACTTTCAGAGCTTACAGAAACTCTCTTGTCGGGGCTCTTTGACACCCCATACACCAGACCACCTCGCAGTCATTTGATTTCTGAACATTTGACACGTGAGGCGAGTGCATCACTGCTAGTTTTTTTTCAGAGAACGCTAGACGCAGCCAGCATATCAAGTTTGAACAGATGAAGGTGTTCACTTTTGCTCGAAGTCATAAGTTCCGCCCATGCTGCGCTTGTTCCCTTTGTTTTTGCTATTAGGATTGTTCCTATTGCTGCTCATGGAGGTAATCCGCTCTGACCTTTAAATTTTTACTTGTCCCTGACCAGTGAAGCCTCAGTTTTGAGACGCTCCATTCCTGAATGTTCACATAGTATTGACTTTACTAAGCGATTGAGATCTGGTTTAACGGCTGCCCCATTCTCAGTATCACTGCTCCCATTATTCATGTTTTAATTGAGTTATGAAGGCTTTTCAGTAGTAGGCTTAAACCTTCACCCATTTCTACAAAGAATCGGGTGGAGTTCAAAAACGACTTGACCTGGTGTAACAATTTGCAGATTGTCTGCTCTCACAGTGCTCGGTCATCCACAGAAGTGCAGCGATTTTTATATCACGTTAATAGCAGGAGCTGTATGGTTGCTCCATCATATTGTACACCGAGATATTAAAGGTCAGTCGAGCGGACCAGCCTGGGAACAAACGAGTGGCCTAACTGGGGCGATAATGTCGTATGGAAAAATCTGGCTTGTTCTGCGTTTGGACAGATGCATTCTATGGAGATGCAGTCAACTGACGTTGATACTGTGGTTTTCCAAGAAGCTATTAACACTTTATTCGCAAGAATCTTAATATAGGTCTCCATGGTAGGGCATTTTGTATTACGTATGAAAAATTTGGGGTTTGAGCTTGAAGTAAAGGACGACCAACGAATTGATTGCCTTAGAGTGAATAGCTCACTCAACCTAGCACAGAAGAATCACTGAAATACGGGTCACAAGCGGGCAGGCGTTGTTGTGTATCAGACAGCAATATTTATTCGTTGAAACTTTTGATAGTTTTTATATTATACTCGATTGTGCTGAATCATTACCTAACTCAGCGAACAAGCAAATCCTTAATAGCGACTAATATTCTCGGTTTACTTCACCCGAACCCACTTGTGAATGTCCGACTGAATCCAAATTAACCTTTTGCAACGTGCTCGTAATTAGACGCTTAGATGTTCCGTGACAACCTTTTCCAGCAAAAGAAAATCGCATTTCTCGTGCTATTTACGCACATCTTGCAAAGAGATTTTGATCGAAACCTTATTCACTAGAGTAGAGAAAATGTGAACTTCAGATTAACTAGAATAAGACAAAGAGTTTTTGGAATAAACGCGAGTTTGTAGTTTAACCTGGTGCGGACAAAAACCTGACTCAAATATATCGGTTATAATGTCCTTCATCCGAATGGGCTGTACAAAGATCGCACGGATTTTCGTTTTGGACGAGTCTCCCTTTGGCATTATCTTGATTTGAAAATGTCCGTCCAATTCTACGATTTTATGTTTAGTAAAGAGTAGGGTTGATGGCATTTCCGGAATTGGATTTATCTGATATGCCCCAAACAGGACGGAATCAGTAATCAGGGGATTGCATCAGCACTATAAATTGTTTCTTGTCGAGGAAGAACACTTTTTCAAGGAGACTTTTATCTCATGGCAATTCAGAAAGTGGAAAAGAGACCAATCTATCATATTATACAAGGATGATCATTTGGCCTCTGACGCCCAGCAGGAGCTAAATTCGGCTTAAAGGAAACTACTCACAAGGTGGCTGACAACTCTCTCACAGCTCACGACCGGTTTCGCCCTTCTTGAGGCTCATCAGGTAGGCGCATTCCCCGAGTTCCCGTCAACCTTGTGTTCTGCTTGAACCCAAATTTAAACTGTTTTCGAGAAATACATTTATTTGAAAATCAATTTTGCTGTCGAAGAGTTTTCAGCAACCTTGTGAGTAGACTCCTGAGTAGACTTCATGAAAATATACTGCGATATCTCGAATATCGTGCCGACTGAATCATGGGGCGGCCTGTGTGTGGCACATTCAGTTGTAGAATATCATAAACGAGAGATTCAGCTGGGTCTCATCAAACATATCTGTCATCTATTTGGCCCATTATGTAATCTGAACTCGATCGGCATAACAGCCCGACATCTAGCGGAACTCGCTGCCGAACACAATGTGGTAAACTGCAGGAGCGTACATGACTTCTAATGGTCATGATCGCTACCAGGCCCCTACATCGAACAAGTCACTAGACGTATTCTAAAGCCCTGTGTGTGTTAGCCTGTGACCGGAACCATAAGCTGGTGTTAATTAGTGAAATACTGCCCCTCGTAACTCGTCAATCAGGATTATGCGCCCAGAATTTTATTACTGCAGGAGCGTACATGACTTCTAATGGTCATGATCGCTACCAGGCCCCTACATCGAACAAGTCACTAGACGTATTCTAAAGCCCTGTGTGTTGTGTGTTAGGACCGGAACCATAAGCTGGTGTTAATTAGTGAAATACTGCCCCTCGTAACTCGTCAATCAGGATTATGCGCCCAGAATTTTATTGAGCGAAACATTTGCCTTCCATGGTTTTATTCACATGAATTCGCTCAGCTTTTGGTTGCCTATTATTTTCAACACACAGTCTATACATTTAGCGTCTGTCGGCTAAACAGAGTAGAAAAAATGCTAGCATCCAACGTTGGGTATCGTCTGATGCTGCTGACGAAATACGTCAAAGGGTTTGTTGGTTTTCCCATTACTGTGATGGTGGGCACGACGGGGGCTGGTAAAATGAGAGACGCAGGCAAGAAAAGTAGAACAAGAAATAAAGGCGCTTATTCACCGTTGTATTGATCCTTGCAAAAAAACAGATAGCCCATAGGGGATACACAGTTCTATCAGGCCTTTTAAGGAAGGCTATTTCGTTCCGACTGCACAATGTGGCTGTCTGTTCCCGGTTATCTAAATTTTTCTTTCTCTTTTTATCCTTATGCGGTCATCATTATTGGACTACATACCAAAAAATTGTTTTGATGAAATTCATTACTTGGTCCCTATTTCCCTAATGTGGTAGCCTATTCAGAAACACGTCAGAAGACTGATGCGGTCACATTTCTTATTGATGGGATAGGTAAATTCAACTGACTTTCCGTCATTATGATTAAAAAAACTTTTATTTATTGGATATCACTCAGAATTGTACACCAACCCACACACCTAAACAAAGAGAGCTAAATGAACATAAGGTTGACGGAAAATCGTGGGACCACGCCTACCTGATGAGTCCCAAGAAGGGCAAAACCGGTCGTGGGCTGACGAAGAGATTTCAGCAAACGTGTGAGTAGTTTCCTCAAATGAGACACCGATTACATATTGATACACACAGTAAAAGAAACCGAATAACAAAGGCTGGTCCACCTAGTTCGTTTTACATCCCCGAACGCGAAACAGTTTTCCAAAAATAACCTAACTAGCTAAAGTTCGTAACGAAAGCAAAGAATTCATTCTTTTCACAGGGGTTTGGCAAACAATCGGTGGATTTATAAAGAATTCATCTTTGCACAGGGGTTTGGCAAACAATCGGTGGATTTATTGCTGGGCAACGTTTCGCTTTTGACACAAAAGCTTCGTCAGGGCAAGTGAGTAAGTAAGTAGGTTGATTGGGTTTTAAGGCAGTCAGGGAACCAATCCGTGAGATTCCTTATGACTAGTGACGTGATCAGTGCTGGGTGTTCAGTCTGATGTCCCTGTTTGTTGATTAGTGCGATGACTAAGCTTTACGATAGATCGGTTAGGGGGGGTTCGTCTTTATGATGAACCCGGATTTTTCCGCCCCTGCTTCTTCAGTCTAGGACACCTTAATGGAAAATTCCTCTTGGGGTCGTTCACAGATTTCGTTCACCTGTGTTTACCAAACCCCTCTGAAACGATGACTTCCCAATCGGTCCCAAACATTTTCCAATTGATTGAAAACATCTACGGACCATGTGTTCGCAAGCTGTCAAGTGAATATGTTCGGTTGGCGAGATTGGAGGCAAACTGGGAGAACCATCGCATTTTCAGCATTAGATGCATGAAGCACAACATAATTCCCAAATCTCTGGTTGTTAAGCCACCAGATGCGTCCCCCGCTTCTGCTCGAATTGCTTCTTCAGCGGCCAAGTCATTCCTCAAACAGAGGATCCATTTAACCACCCAACGTTTAACTGATATCCGCCACCGCGCATGTCGTCTCAACCATGATCTTCAGTCCGCACTCTCGCCTGCTGAATTCGAATTACTAGATACCAAAGCGAAGGAAGTGAAATCAGCTCAAGGTAAACAATGCAAGGACGGACAAATACGGAAGTTCGAGAAATTGCTTTCTACCACTCGCGGTTCTAGTAACACAGCAGAGAACAGTAAGTCATCCACTAGCTATTGTAGCGTAGTCAATTTATCAGATAGACCCTTAAGTGAAGAGGAACGTTGTCTGTTAGAGAAAGGATTGAATTTTGCAGTAAGTAAAGGCGTTATAAGGGCAGAAGAGATCATCCCTAGTGTTGAGTCTGTATTCCAGAAGCTTCCTTCAATGGAAGCGGAAAAATTACGTGTACAGTTGGTCACAGTCCTGAAGTCCCAGCAACCAGGGGTTCCAAACATTGCACCAGCTGAGCGAAGGGCCTTAAACACGTTAAAAAATGTAGACAGCATAGTAATTACAAAGGCAGATAAAGGTAAGGCCACGGTCGTCATGAATAAGAGTGACTATCTTCATAAAGTTAGACAACACATAGCTGATGGTCCCTACCGACAAATTAGTAACGGAAAGATCACGTCAATTATGAGTAAGAGTAAAGTTGAAGTTGGGAGGTATCTAAGATCTGTGATAAACCATCTGGGGCAAGGCAAGTGGTATCGATTGTACCCAAAAAGTGCAATCCAACCACGACTGTACGGGTTACCGAAGATTCACAAGGAAGGTGTCCCCATAAGACCAATAGTGGATGGCATAGGTTCACCACCACATGAGCTGGCCAGATATCTAGCAGGTATCCTTAAACCACTTGCCGGCAAGTCACCGACACACATCCAAGATTCGTATGACTTTGCCAAAAAAGTAGCTGGGTTTCAGATAGAGCCAGACGAAGTCCTGGCTAGTTTTGACGTCAATTCGATGTATACCAACGTCCCTAAAGCGGACGCTGTGGAAGTAGCGAGAAGACTTTTACTGGCAGACACAACGCTGCAAGAACGAACGCAACTCTCCGTAGACGAGATAGTTGAAGGCATAAAGGTATGCCTAAACCTCAGTCAATTTGTTTTTGACTCAATTATATACTCTCAAGAACAAGGTTTAGCGATGGGATCACCAATATCCCCGATTTTGGCCAACATGTACATGGAAGACTTCGAACAGAAAGCTTTAAACGGATTCGAGTGTCCACCAAGGGTGTTCTGGCGTTACGTAGATGACACGTTCGTTGTAATAAAGCGGGATAAGGTGAACGAATTCTTTCAACATCTGAACACATTGGACCCTCACATTAAGTTTAGCATGGAGCTAGAGTCCACATCGGGTACACTAGCTTTCCTTGACTGCATGACACACAAGAGTGGTGGGAAATTAAAAACCACTGTATACCGGAAATCAACAGATAGTGGTGCGGTCTTAGACTACTCCTCTGCACATCCAAAAGCAGTATATGCTAGCATAGCCTCAGCGATGTTTAGGAGAGTGAGAGCACTGTGTACAGAGGAGGTCGACCGAAGAGCAGCACAACTTGAGGTAAAAAAGCGACTTCAAGATAGCGGATACCCAGTGGGTTTAATTAAGCGGCAACTAAGACGGGTATTGGTGCCAACACCAAGGCCCAACAAGGAGTGGATCGGAACAGCGGTCATTCCATACAAAACAGGGACATCTGAAGTCATTAGAAGGGTACTGAATACGGCTAACATTAGAGTAGCTTTCCAGAAGGGGAAAACTTTACGCTCGGTGTTGGTGCATTTGAAGGATCGCCTTCCGGTTGATAGGACTAGGAACTGTGTATACAAAATAAAATGTAACGACTGTACGAAGGTTTATATAGGTCAGACAGCCAGGGAATTGCACACCAGAATCGGTGAGCATAAGCGTTCCATTAACAAACCACCGAGAAACGCAGAGGAATACCAGGCGTTAGTCAAAGATTCAGCAATGGCAGGGCATGCTCTAGACACTGGGCATAGGATAGATTTAGAAAATGTGGACATCCTGAGACGGGGTTTAAGATTCACACCACAGCGACTGGTGGCCGAGGCGGTGGAAATCGCCAAGCGTCCCAGTGTGAATAGAATAGAGGGGGTAGAACTTGCAAACGTTTGGAGAGCGGTCTTAGATCAGCCGAGATCTCACGAGGCGGTGTGCAGTTATCAGCGACATCTCCTGGGTCTAAAAGTACAGAAATCCAAGTAGCGTTAGATCCGATTAACCACCCAACCCGCATCCCCAAACTAATTGTCCCAGCACCCTTGGACGAACACAGGTGAACGAAATCTGTGAACGACCCCAAGAGGAATTTTCCATTAAGGTGTCCTAGACTGAAGAAGCAGGGAGGAAAAAAAATCCGGGTTCATCATAAAGACGAACTCTCCTCCTCTAACCAATCTATCGTAAAGCTTAGTCATCCCCACTAATCAACAAACAGGGACATCAGACTGAACACCCAGCACTGATCACGTCACTAGTCATAAGGAATCCCACGGATTGGTTCCCTGACTGCCTTAAAACCCAATCAACCTACTTACTTACTCACTTGGCCTGACGAAGCTTTTGTGTCAAAAGCGAAACGTTGCCCAGCAATAAATCCACCGATTGTTTACCAAACCCCTCTGAAACGATGACTTCCCAATCGGTCCCAAACATTTTCCAATTGATTGAAAACTTCATTTTTTTTTCTATGGAGGAAAATGTCGGTAGCTCATTTAACGTAGATGGTTGTTGTCTTGTTTGCTTAGCTGGGCAATTTGAGTGCAATTTGATTGGTTGTGCTCAACCACTAACCCACCGCTACGCACCACTACGCTCCCCAATAACGCACTGATGATTTCACCTTGATTGGGGATGGAACGTTTGCAATCAAATTGCCCAGCTCAGCGAACAAGACTTCATTTTTGTTCACCATCGTAATGGGTATTACAGTAGCATTGATCGAGAAATTACTGCTGACCTACTTCGTGACAAAGAGCGCGAAGTAAATCTATCGTTTAAAAGGTGTTTGGGCTGGTTTCAAAATCCGCTGCAAACCTAACCAGATTAAATGCCAGTCCCCGGTTGGTTACCCCATACAACCCACAAAGTGTGGACGGAGGAGAAGAATGACTTACTTAGCCAGGGATGCTGTGGGAGATGAAATCTGGGCACACATCTGTAGGTGCTTGTTCGCAGCCTCTCACAAACAGTAATGCAGGACTAATTTTTTAAATTCCAATATTTGGAGAAGTTGGTGGGACAATGCTAGTTTCTAATTAGTTGCTAACTAGGAACCATGTCGAGTGTCGGTTCGTTTGGAGAGTTGTTACGCAACAGGAAATCCCATAGATGAATTGCATTAATTAGCTTAAACATGCAATCACATAAGCCGCATCAGGAGAATTTTGTTAACCTAGACCAGTGCGGCTTTTTCAATGCTAGTTTCAAAGATGAACTAAGCATGCCGAATGGGTATGTAGGTATGTAAAAACAGAGTCCGCGCGCGATTGGCAGGACAAATTTTTCAGGATCAGATTCACGTGACCCCTCCACTCAATACGGAAGACTGCAAGGTATGGTTTTCTAATGTTTGAAATGCGTTCAATACTGTCAATTTCTTTCAGTTATTCCTGTTTCATAAAGCAGTCTGCATTTTGATATAAAGATGTCGACAAAAAAATCAAAAACTGTCTCTCAGGTCAGAGTCTAGGAGCAACACCATACATTAACTTCGCATCGAGATATCTTCACACGTCTGTCTGAATATCACTATGTGGAACCTCAAGAGGCGTTGTTGGACCAACATACAGCCTATTGATTGCTTATTCATTTTTTTCGTTTTGTGTTGTAATAATCATAGCAATGCTGTGGTGTTCGACTGGTGTTCACCATGCTATTAACACTGACGATGATTCACCTATGTGAAGGCCCTAGCAGTGTATCCAAGTGAATCAAGACATTCGGAAAGGACTGCAGTCTGATTACTCATTGCTTTCGTCCACACCAGAACTTCACACGGAAACCAACAAATTTGAAACTACTTGATTGAGTTTTTATGGTTGTGCACGGACCAGAGGTAAATTCTACATACTGAACAAATGACTAACCAGTTGTTGAACCCCGGCGCCCCTTTATGAGGATGCGGAAAGATTCATAGCTTTGAGGATGTATAACACGTCCTTGTTAGGCATCTCCGTGCTCAGTGCAGTAACATGTCCACCACGGTTAGTGACCTATAGATGTATCGGGAACTAAAGTATAATTTGGATTTCTTTGTGATGTACTACTCATAAGGTTGCTGAAAATCTGTCGACAGCCCACGACGGGTTTAGCCCTTTTTGGGGCTCATCAGGTGGGCGCAGTCCACGGGTTTCCGCCAGCCTTATGTTATTATCTCAGCTTTAAAGTTCTGCATATATTCAGCATCAGAGAGAGGGAGAGAGAGTCCACCGTGGGAGCATACCGAGCCACTCAATAATGCAAGTTTTCAAAACCAAATTGCTGATCCTTGTATGTAGAGACAGTTAGTACCCTACTAATAGGTGTTATCTCACTTAGATGACATCTACTGCTATGTAGACTACTGAATATTTTCCAGTCAACCCTTACTTTGGGGGCATGCATTGGCAGTAATAGTTCCCATGTAATACCTCTTCAGTTTCACGATAGTCTACCTGTGTTAGACAAACTCTAAGCATTCAGATGCTAATCGGTAGCTATATGAAGCGAACGACCAGCCAAAATCAAGGTGTACAATTTAGTCACAAGTTTCGCTGTCATCACGCATAATATCAACAGGACGGTTTGCTATGAATGGTAACCCAATGATAAACCATAATGAAGCAGATGCGGACCGCGTTCAGCATTGAACGTTATCCTACCAGGCATGTGTTTCCGCTTCGCTCTAATCCAACGTTCGCTAGTGGTACGTCTACACAGTTGGCTAGTTATGAAAAAGACACGACAGATCTATCAAAAACGATGTATATATGTTACTTCCCAGCTACCAGCCTCATACGCAGGCATTTTTTCGGTTATCTTGTATAAAAACCCAGTTTGCAAGTGATGGATATCTACCATATAAATAAGGAAATCTGTGACTTCAGGTAGCATGGACAAACTATGGAGATGTGTGTGCATACGTGCACCTACGAGACCTAAGCATCTTCACAAGGAACAATGCAAACAATTTGTTTTTGATATATACTGCTACACCCACTGAATGAATAAGACATTCTGCTCATTGCACCTGGTACGTTAATTAATTCCAGAGTCTAGTGATGTGTATACGATTGTTTGACCTAAAGGACTGTTATTTCGATGTCTTTTATGTGGATTGAGAAAAAAAATATTTTCTGGGACTGAATGCTCCCGCAGGTGGTTGCATCACACACGCACGCACATACACATGTACAGCAGACGCACACGCTGACACACGCACACACACAGCTCTCGACTCCTGATGATAGGATGCATGAACAACAGTGATATCCTCGCGAACTTTATGACTTGTCTACTGCTCGCATTCCACGACCATAGGCTTTTGAGCATGCGAGATGAAAGTTACGGATGACGAAGATCGATTGCATCAGTTTGTTTTCTGTTGGGTGATTCTGTTGCATCGTCCCAATGCGGATAAATATATCTAACCCAGTGGTGCTTATGGACGTCAGTATTGGCAATAACTGCCGTCTTTGTTGATAAACTTGGCAGATGCGTAAATTTAGAGCTTTGTCATCAAACTAGACGATGGTTTACCCAGTGGGTTGTCAGCAAGCAGGTTAGATTTCCTGAAGGAAATTTTGAACGCCCAGATTCATCCTTTTGGGGAGGTCATTAGGTAGGAGCGATCCCTGAGTTTCCGCCAACCTCATGTTCTACTTGAATCCAGCTCGTACCAAATACACGAACAACACTAACTTGCACAGCAATCTGATCTTAACGGAACACTCAGCCAAATCCCAGCTGAATCTTTCGTTTATGATTTCTTCCAACTGAATATGCTGCACGTGAGCCACCTCCTCTTTTGGTGCGTACAATATTCGATTTTTCTGAAGGAAATTACTGATAAGGTTAGATTTCTGTCTCGGTGCTTTGATGTTCGTTATACAACCACGTGCACCTTCTTCTGCGCTGATGACGTCATTCTGGCGCAATCAAAACACACCAGACGCAAAAGTGTGTGAGGGCACAGAAGCGCTGCCCAGATCTAATCAATCATGAGGAAGGAACCAAGTCATCCGCTAGGGTGAGCCAGTTCAATCATGGGCAAATAAAAAAACTGATTGAGTCGATGCGTTCACGATATGGACCGTTCGGAATGATACACCAGAGCTAAAAGATACAAAATGGGGAAACAATACAGTAAAATGCTGATACATAGTTCTGTTTACCACTTCTCACCAGTATTCTAATCTCCAATTTACACAAGATAAATGGTGTGCTGACTGGAACAAAGGAACCCCATTATAAAAGGTCATCTTCAAAACGTGAATCTTCGTCAAACTTCGGTTGCTGTACTACTTGCATACCATCACCCGGGTAGCCAATTCTATCGCCTTTATTCTTCAAATCCGGCTGAGCAATTTCGTTACAAACAGTTCGTCACCAACTGAGTGGATATCACGTATGCGTAGTAAGTTAGGAGTTTATCGTGTCGTTTTGCTGAGTTTGTGCTTATATTGCGGTGGATTGGTGACCTCTGATTATGACCATTTTTTTTAGATAGCCGGTTCCATTTTTAGATGGTTGACTTTCTGACGACCTTCAAGTCAGACCTACCCGACTCACTCCATGTGACCTGTCCACTTCACGGTACCCTCGCTTGCCATCTATTTCCCTTTTTCCCCTTGCGTTGTTTGAGTATGCTGGTGAACCTTTGCTCGTATGGGTCAGATGATGGGAAACCCCAAAATCTCACCAGAAAGAAGGTGTACCGACTTAATCTAGAAAATGTATTTCGCCAATCGCTATAATTTGATTTTCACGCAGGAAATAAGTTTGACGGCAATTCGGGGATGGTGCCTGTTTGATATGCCTCAAGAAGGACGAAACTGATCGTGAACTATTGAAGAACTTTTAACGTGCTTTTTTCAAAGAAGCACTAAAGCTGTTCCTGAACGGCATTAAAGCCAGTCGACGGACATCAGAGCTGGTGAACAAACACGAATTACATTCAAAGAGGACTAAGCCTGTCCAGCTCCCACGAGGATCATGCTGGCATGATAACCAAGTGAAATATCACTGCTGCACCAAGACTGCCTGATCAATCGGCACAAATAACCGGCCATCAACAAGGGAGGTAAAAATACATATTTCCTGTAAACTCTGGAAATTCGGGGTTTCCCAAAGAGATAATTTGAGGCAAGGGCTTTCGAGGTGACTGAAGGGGTTCAGATCTGACCAGCCTAAACAGAAGCAGAAGCAAATTGTAGGGGAATGTCTTTCGAAAGTAGAATGCAGTATCACCAGTGCAATTCATTCCAGACAAATGTAGATTTCTATAAAGATTTTTGTGCAGCGGCGGTCCTCCTTAATTGTTATCTACTTTTCCATTAATTTACGGCTTACGTTTTCTGTAGGTGAATGTTATATCTTTACTATGGTATCTCGCAATCCGCTGTTCTAAGGCAAGCCGTCTGAGCTGAGTTTTTAGCCGAAATAAAATGGAGAACACTGTCATCGCACTTTTCGTCTGATGCCCCCACATAAGCGTGGATTAACACATGACTCATCACAATCAGGTGTGTTGCATGCACCCACGCACCTGAATATGACTTGAATGGTGCTATCACAAACGATTGCAGCATGTGGGTGGGTGGGAAGTTGGACGAGGCCAACTACCGAACACAAGAGTTCGCTGCCATTTGACACAAACAGGCTATTATGGCACGAGGAATTGTGGGGACACTGGGATGAAGAGGAAATCTAGAGATGGTTGCGATCGGCCGTTTAGCAGTAGCTTAATGTGGGATCGGAAGAGAACAAGAGTGAACGTGAGCGGACTGTCTGATCTGTGTT
>NW_008752032.1:402418-419953 GCF_000715545.1 Opisthorchis viverrini | reverse complement strand
CGTGAGCGGATGTCTGATCTGTGTTATTTAGGTAGTCCATTGAGTCTCAGAATAACAGGTCCTAGGTGTTTGGTGTTATGGTGTAATGGTACTCGTATGGTGCATTCGATTCAGGGTGTTTAGAACCGAAAACCGGGAAAGGTTGGCGGGTAAAAGGGTGAAAACTGTTATATCAAGATCTATTGGCCTGAGTGGCCAGCAGTCACGTGAGCAGACCGTGAAAGTCTCGATGCACGTACCACGCTTTCTGAGCGCACAGACACGGGTTGCGATTGATCCTAACATCATTTTTCAAATACTGTACCAGAAGCCTAGTTATCTGTCAAGATCCGTTCAGTTTGGATTTGTGGCCACAGATGAGGCGATTTCGACTCGCGCACACAACCCCAGTTCACGCACTCAGAAAACGTTCGTCCAGGTACCGCGGTTTTCGTGCTCTTCTCACGTGATCCCTCGCCACTCGTCCAAACAGACCGTAATGTAATGACTCCTCCCCTTTACCTGCAAATTCCACTTTGTTTTGTTCTACTTAAGTGCTTCATTTGTTTTGTGATGCCTCGATCTCGGTTGAAAGTCAGAAGTAACTGACCTTCAAGCGAGCGTTTGAGTTAGTCTCACATAGTCACTTGCTATCAGGCCGCATCAACCAACACTGTGTCACAAAGAGGGGTGTGTGGAAGTATATCGCTAAATCTTCAGAACTCACGCTTTGACAGTCGTGTCTGAGTTAGTTTCGCTCAGGCTATCGCTCAGGCCGCCGAGCCATAGTTGTCGTTATAATTGCCACTGTTCGGAATCTTTGCCAACTTCTTTGTGTGAGAACAGTGACTGATGGAAACAGGTGGAACTTTTCCAGAACTGCCAACCATCTCATGAAATGTTCTGATATTGTGGGTTAGCTCTTTTTACCAAAGTAAGGACCCAATTTCTGAACTCTACCGGTTATGCATCGAACAGCCAACGTCCTTTTAAAGTAAACTATAATTTTTCTTCCAAATAGTGACTCTTCTATGCCTGTGGATAGTTCCTCTATATCTTTAAACTCATACATCACTGGCTTTTCTCTCGCTTACGCTGCGATGCCAGAAACTCCTGTGAAATATTGCATTCATTCTTGGTAGTACTGCCCATGTTAGTTCTCAACACTCTCTGGATTAGGTGAGTGGAACATGGCCATCGTTTGTGATTTGCTCAATAGGCCGTTTTTACCATTCGCCACGCAGTTTTTTCATTTTGAAGTTATGTATGAATCTGCAGATCACACATCTTTCATCGATCTGATGTTATTCGTCATCCACTGAGAATTCTTTCTTCGCCTTTCCTTAGAAGCAGTCAGGTTTTCCTGTTAGTATTAGTGGATGAGCTGGCCGCATTCCTTCCTCATTACGATGCTTGCAAATATTTCCGGAGGTCAAGTAGGAGCAAACTCGGCCCTGAGTCTTGTTTTCCACATTCCCAACCCTTGCCAAAATAGTCTAGACTCAAGCACAGTGCACAGGTTTTGTGTCCCGATCAAGCGTCATTTGTAAGTGTTTGTTGAGCGGGTTCTCTCATGTGTGTGTGTCTCCAACCGACAAATGACGCACGCGGTCTTGATTGATCGATGGTATCTCACGTGACTATCATGCCTGTGTAGGTTTACCCACTGGTGCTACGAATTACTCTGAACACCGCCCGCCTAAAGAAGTGTGGAATGTCTGGATGTCCGTTGTTTTTAAAACTCTTCTCTTATCGAAAAGCTTGCAACTTACTATTTTTAACACATTCTTTTGATAGTTTATATGGTAAGTTTTTTGGTTTTATGTGCTGTGTCGCACGGGCGATGCTGAAGCAGCTAATACTACGTCTATGGGTAAGAGGGCGGCAAGCATATTTCTGATTCAATGTTCTATTCTATCGTGAAGAGTGAAACTTATATCATCATTCCATAAACATTTACTAGTTTATGAACAGCAGTTACTCAATCATTCGGATGGTTTTAGCAGGCATTTGAAAAAAAGAAAGGTTGGTTTAACTTAATGAGAAAAATGCACACGCCACCAGCATTACCATCATCTTTAGCTGTGAAAACAGCATGTATGTTGTACGGTAGTTATAGCTGCCACAGTTCAGATTGCCGATGACCTGGGGAGGTAGGGCTGGATAGCTGTGTACTGATGGAAGAGGTTGATATAATTGATGCGTAAATTCAGGAATGACAGTCTACCGTATTTTGTAGAAATTTGGAGGGGAGCCTATGCATTGAACCCAAAATCTCAAATGCATGTGTTGAACTGAGCGCGTGACTTGAGCCATGTTTCTAAGCGATGATATGCCCCGTCATCGGGCCTACATCCATGAAGACGGCAGTGACTGGCGCACCTGAGTTTGCTGGTAATGGCGTACATATGTACCTATATGAGTTTCATCTTGCATGCATATGCATTACAGAAAAAATCTGAGCTTCCAGAAACTCTGTGGGATACATAGGTTTTATTAGTTCCTCGATGATTGGGCGTGATTGGAGTTCCCAATTAACCACTATGAGCTCTTGGTTTCGGTTTTCACAGCTTATTCGGATAGTAGTACATTCAAGACTTTACTTTCGATGAGATTCAAGAAGAGTCACGAGGTATTATGAATTTCCAAACAAAATCGTCCACAACGCCTCTTATAAGGTGCTTACCACCACAAGACTATTTAGAGCACTTGGACACTTCTCCTGCTTAACGCAGTCCGGCATCACGCATACGTGAACTCTTTTTCCTAGGTTTGGTAATTCTTCTTCCGATTGTCAGGTATGCATGACGTATACGGACCAACCCTAAGGGCGATCTCATTACTGATATCTGTGCTGAGTCAAACGTTGCAACAGATTCACTGACACGACAGTGTAAACATCGTTTATGTTATCAGGTTTGAGTACGTCCAATAAACATTGTTCCTCACAAGTCAGGTTAAAAACAGACGGCAGGTGGACTAACTAGAACATGTGCGTCAACCTGCCTACCAGTGTTCATATATTTTCAAGTCGGCTGGAACAAAGTTCACTTACGAGGAACGAAATTTACGAGTTTTCACCAAACTACAAGCACCAGCTTATGGACTGCATGCTTGCAGATTTTGACGTAAGAAAGAAAAATAAACAGCGAACTTTGAAACATATCCATCAGCACTCAGAACAGTCTCATTCTGGGCCGAAAGTCGACCTAATTGGGCCAAAGCACAAAGACACTTGCGTATTCAGTCGACGGGACCGATTGTCCGCATCAGAAGTTGATTGTATTCCAAAAGTTGTCACTTGAAAACAGTCAAATTGCGAGTTCTTCTCTCTGTGGATTGATACAAAAACGTTGAAACCTCTCTGTTCTCTCTATCCTCAATGAATATCCGAATGGAATCACATCATTGTTAATCCTGGATTACGGTCTTCTAATCCGCAGCTTCCCTAAAATTTAGTGTTCCACGCTGTGGAAATAAATAGAACAGTGCCAAGACAACCATCACACCGAACATATGTACGTCCGTTTTCCTCGTTTTTATGAGCACTTCTGATGAGATAAGAAACAATCTTTGTGGTGGCTTAAATGAACCAGTATACTCGGTTAGCCTCGCCCGTACAGCAATATCAGGTAAAGGTTCCCGTGTGAGTATCATGGCAGAAAGCAAGCTTATGCTCACAGAATAACAATAGACATATTGGATTACACAATCAGCTGCGTGTAATCTAATGAATGTCGGGTTTTATTACTACCACGGTGTATGGTCAAGTGGATCATTTAAAGTTGCTTAGATTGCCCATTCACACTAACGAGGTATTAGAAAGTCAAAAGTAAAGTAAAACTAAAACACGAATGAAACATGAAAAAGGTGTTCAGGTAAGATAACAAGTTCATCAAATCCCAACTGTGGATTGTTGATGCTACGGTTGTTGCTACGATATTTGAGATATCACGATACAAGTATATTCGTAATGCACTACTCATAGGTATTTTTGTAATACACTACTCACAAGGTTGCTGAAAACTCCTCGACAGCCCACGACTGGTTTCGCCCTTCTTGGGGTTCATCAGGAAGGCGCAGTTCCCGAGTTTTCGTCAACCTTATGATCTACTTGAAACCTAATTGCACGAAATTAGTGAATAGACAATCATTTGCAAACTAATTTGTTCTTTTGAGAGACTCACCTGTCGAGGAGTTTTCAGCAACCTTATGAGCAGTGTATTACAAAAATATATATGTATCGCGATATCTCGAATATCGTAGCGACTGAAACATGAGGCGGTCTGGTGCAGCACATTCAGTTGCCGGGAAACGTCAAGTCAAACGCCAAAAAAAATAAGTGTATATTCACTACTCATATGGCTACTGAAACTTCTACGATAACCCACGACCGGCTTCGCCTATCTTGAGGCTCATCAGGTAGATGCAGCTCCGGAGTTTCTGTTAACCTTATGTTCTACTTGAAACCAAATTGCACGAAATTAGCGAAACATACTCATTTGCACACTAATTTGGTTTTACGAGGTACTCACCTGGACCCCAGCTGAATCTCTCGTTTGTGATGTTTCC
Source organism: Opisthorchis viverrini (assembly GCF_000715545.1). Classification (NCBI taxonomy): domain Eukaryota; kingdom Metazoa; phylum Platyhelminthes; class Trematoda; order Opisthorchiida; family Opisthorchiidae; genus Opisthorchis; species Opisthorchis viverrini. The sequence continues at coordinate 415,402 of NW_008752032.1, read as the reverse complement.
AAGTATGTGATATTGACCTCTTCTTCGGGGGCCTCTCTAAATTTTAATGAGAATCTGAAAGGGGACACCGTAAGGCAGGCTAGGTTGTGCACAACCCTGTTGGTTCATCTAGTTCCCACGCTGAATGAGGTGAAGCCAAATGTCTACCTAATATCTGACTGCCTTCTTCGATCTCAGCTTCACTCCTCATCTTCAATGATAGCTACCCGACTGTCAAACGTCAAAACTTCGCGAACACCAAACTCATAATTCTAGATAAGGACAACACAGAGTACGTAATAGCGATGTTACATGAGTGCGCCACTGACCGGAAAACTGTACACCACAATCTAGAGTAGTAAGCATCCATGCTATACATTCTCTGAACTAAGCCCAAACCAAACCGGAGCAATGCTGTCCAACCTGGTGTTTCCTAATACTGAGATGGCAAAGCATTTAACACGGTTTTCGTCAGTCCTCCATCTTAGAATCATTCTTCTGGAACTTATGACGACCAGTTCAACATAACTAAGTCCCTATGGACAAAGTATTTGATAGAGTTCATGAAAAGCTGTGCTGTGAGACAAGAACGAACTGAATTGCGATGTAGTGTAAACAGGAATATTCCGCATGGTCTTGAGTTCCTTATCAAAATCTTGAAATCAGTTATTTCTGAATCTTCCAACAGTCGCTTAATTTGAGGTCTGTGTATAGATGAAGACGTTGATCTTGAGTCTCGATTCTGTGTACACTTGCGCGGTTAGCTGAAGGACCAGTTCCGATTCAAATCCGACGTCTCGGACACTAATTGAATTACCAACTGCCTTGTTGCTCTGTGCGACGAATTTCTGAAGGGTTTAGCGGAGTTTGCTGAGACTTTTCTCTACATATAGCGTGAAAACATGATGTTTCTATGCACGAATCACAACTGAAGCTCGATCGCTCGTGTAGACTGGCGTTACCACTTGCCAGTTAGCCAATGCGTTAGATCAAAACCTATAGATTTCTGGCCAAAGTCAAAGCTGTTCAGAAATATTTTCCGTAAAATGTTCAGTTTACACTGCTGATATAAAACAGTGACAAGAACACCTTTGTAGTGTGGCAATTCTGACGTTCCCATCATGGTCTTGTCACTTTGGACAGTGTGATAAATAACGTGTGAATCTGTCTAGGAAATAACGACATCTGGAGTTCGTGGAGGGTTGGAAAGCAGTGAATATCAAATTTGTCTTCTCTTCCGACATCAATGGAAGGAAAAGCACCCGGAACTGGAGAGGCGTTCGTAAACAAACAAGAACTTAGCGGTTACAAGTTAGCAGGTACGAAGGTGAAGGGCTTATTTGCTCAGTTTTTGAAAAGTAAACAAATTCAAGACTCTCCCACATTGAATGGATACCAAACAAAAGTGAAAAGCACTATAAAACCGTTCCATAATTCCATTTCGTTCCATTCCACTGGACGGTGCTTTAAATCATTCGACCGGATACACCTCGCACTTTACAGCAGTACTATATGCCATTACGCCAAATGTGAAACTAACAGGGGGGAAAGTATTTGGCTTTTTTTCCGAAAATTAAATCCATTCTGACATGATGATTTCGATGCAGATTTCTTTTTATCAGACTGCTCAGAAGTGAATGATGATCGTGAAACATTGCAATAATGCTTTGTAATAAGCCATTGTTTGATTACTGGTTCATTTTTTCCTGAAACGTCAACAAAGACGAATTCTCCTGAGTTTCCCTATTGTTAAACAAAAGTTGGTCAATTTAAATGAAGGTAGCTTGTTGGTATCACCGAATCGTAAAGCAGCAGCATGGGGACGAACGATTGTCACCAAAAGGAAACCTAGAAAAGCGAGAGGGGCGAGATGCACGAAACGCATTCAAAGCAGATTCTTAAACTTAGCTTATTTATAAAACTTTCGATTAGAAGTTGAGATAAATGGAGCAGCTTTCATGGAACTATGAGTGCCCTTAGAAAGTAGAAAGAGGATATCAAAAATATGGTTAGCGACTTTTTTCAAATCAGTTAGAGCGCGGAACCTATCAGCATCACGTCTAGAGAGCCTGAGTGTATTCCATTCACTAGAGTTTCGTGCGCACAGAACACTGTTCTGGTATTTCAGGGCAGTAAGCTTAGGATAAAGCCGCATACTTAGAGTGGGAATCGGATCGGTTGGAATCGGATCACCTCCATTAAACACCCATTTACTGCATACGCTGGATGATCTTACGGGTTATAGCTCCACGCCAATCACTTCTGCATGACATCCTTACCGAGGGACGATCCTGGCAATTATCCGAGTTGTTTGAACTACATAAGCTGGTTTGTATAAGCACAGTGCCTAGTTCTTCTGGGTAGATTCGGGTGTCTCACATTAACTGTAGCGAGAGGCTTCACCCCCATCTAGTGCTACACATTCTGCTTTGGAAATCTTGAAGAAATCCTTTCATTTTCCTTGAGTTTTCGTGTCCCATATGAACAGAAGCTTATTCTGGGCAAATTACTAACAAGAACACGCCGACCCACGAAATAACCTGTCGACCTACAGAATCTAAGACTTTACATCAAACTAGATCACCTGTCAATTAAGCATCAGATATGTCTTTGTAATGTGATTTGGAAACTTTAATAGTCAGTCAGAATAGTTTTTAGCGACGTGTTTGACTGTCCCGTAATTATTAGGCGAATCAGCCGGTGAATTCCTGACTGGTATTTGTTGCGATTAGTAATTCCTTACTTCTATGCAGCCTAGAAAATGCGCTGATAACGACTCCATGAATATCGATCGGGATGCAATCAGGGGCTGTTACATGCGGTTCGTCTAGCGGTATAGCTGATTCAACTGTATCCGCGTTGAGGCAAGACATGGGTATCGCATTAACTGGGGGAATTAAGCACGTGATACAACTTTATATTTTACACCTTCCACTTGGGAAACCGTAGGAGCGAATGGCGTCATAAGTGAGGGTCTGAAAGACGTTGTCCAATAGGGGAAATTGAGATAGTTTATGTATGATAGATAGATGTCTTTGTCAATTGCCAAGGTCAGCAAACACAACATGTCGTTCATAATGAAGGTTAAGAAATTTCATTAGATTCTGACTTATGGTTTATGAGTCAGAAGCGGTTAGACATTTCAGCTACATCAAATGACTTTACCGTCATCTTAGTGTTAAACCAAGTGGGTGATCCATTCATTCATGTCCATTTCCCGTTTTCTTGGGAGTAGAGTACTTATCAATCGTGCGTGCATTGTTTTGTGAATGGAATAAGCTACCTCTCAGTGGGACTGAACAATGGAATAAAGCGTGCAATGAACCAGTTTTTGTGTGCAAAATGTGGGTACATATTGACAGGTGTTAGAAAGTCTGAGAAAACCCGCTGCAAAGAGACCAGCTCAGACAAAAGATCGCAAAATGATTCAAATCTCATTCGAAAAGTGGCCAATTTTTGCAGCGAAGGGTGTACATTCGCATAAATGGAATTACAAGAGTGGTGTGGTCACTTTCGAACTGTTTTCCAAGAATATGGAGGACTTATGTAGAAAGAATGCATCAATGTAAGGCAAGAAAGTCGTGATTTCAGGTTTTAACACTGTCGATTTTCATTTCCTGGAATTCATGGTCACCATCGACATATTCAAACATTTCAAAGCCGTAGGAATAGTCCAGACTACAAGGTCAGCGAATGACTAGAGCTGAGACACTCGGGTTGCTGAACACCGTGAAATCTACCACTACAGTTCACTGACGAACCCAGAATTTTCTGGGCACAAAACTAATCCTTAAGAGAGTGCTACTCCCGCACAGAAGTTCACAACAGAAGAGATGGTTGCGTTCACTTAACGAGCAATATAGCATTGCTAACTCAGTGGAAAAAATGGAAGAAACAAGCACCTATGCAGCACATATTTAGGAAAAAAAACAGGAATCCAGATAGCATAATCGAATGCAAAATTCCTACACACCTTTGCTTTCAGTGCATATATTTTAGTACTAACATTTTTAGGGCTGTCCGTCATCTTCGTGTCAACTCACAGTTTCAAGTTTTCCAAGCGTCACCAACTTAGTGATGGCGGTGCTTAGGAAGTTAATATTTATATAGGTTAAGTGACTGAATTTCTCGTTCTAAAGAAATTTTCCCTATTTAGAAGCTTATCGCTATGACGGAGTGAACCGATTTAGGAGCACCACAATACTTTCTGTTGCTATTTATATCGACGATAATAGTGGTATTTGGTCTCGAGGCTAACGGTGTAACGTAGGCATCGGGATCGCGTACCAATGATTCCGTGCGCACGAGTTATTTACGCTTTTTTCCCGAGCCCTGAGGCACAGACACCCAGAACAGGTGTATTTGAATTGTGCCGAAGTCCACGCCGTTGAAGCGGCGTGCGCACGTGCACCAGCTGAACGACTCTTGTCCCGTTTTCAGAACCCACGATACACGGATGTGATTGGTGTCTCCAAGGTCAATGATGGATCAGACGACCAATCGGTGTTCAGACAAGGATCGACTGGTTAAAGCGGCGTCCTTGAGGCAAACGCAATCGCACTCATCCAAGCCCGTGAAGACTGACGGCGGTGCTTTCGTGGGACGTGCAGTCCACACGAGTTCCAACCTCCAGAAGAGCATTCCTCGGTTGGCTCCCAGTTCCTCCTTGAAAAACGAAACCTACACCTCAGCAAAAAATACAAACAGTAAACATGGATTAATCAAGAAGCTTCTCGGACGCTCAGCTACCCTGACATCTGACAGCAAAAGCCGGAGCAAAGTTGCGGAGACTCGTACTCATAGCTTACATCCCAAGCCTGGGACTACCTCGCAGGACATGGGGAATATCCACCAGGTATGTAGATGTTTCAGTAGAAGTCGAAGGTTTGTATAACTAGGCTGATAACTTCTTCCCTAGGAATGGTAGATGTCATGATCCATCGCTTATGTGCTTCTTCACTTGAAAGCTGATTTTCATGCAGTAGAGGGGCATCGTTTGTTGACAACAAGAGGCAAGCTTGAAGGCGAGAATGCAGTTTCTTTTACGCAGTGTAAGCGTGATATGAAATTCCTTAGTAGCTACGTACATGATCTGACCTGTACGGTGGTGCACCTTCTGAGGCAACCAAACGAAGCCGCCCATCAAACCGGCTTCTGCGCTAATGGCTTCTACTACTAAAGTGTCATGGAGATTGTTACCATAAAATTACCTGTGTTGGGTGTGCCTTTGTCCATCTACACTAACTATCCATGTTTTGTGTTACTATCAACGACGGCGTTTTTCCCTGTACAGTCTAGTAATGACTCGTAGGGGTAAACAGTGGGGCTTCAGGATGGAAGCAAGGCTGTACGGTCGTGTACTGTTGTGATTACACACCATTTAAGGCTTGCACGCAGACCTTTCAAACACAGTAAGATAGGATACCTTTTGTCTGGTCGTATGGACCGCCCTACGACCGTGTACATCAGTTTTCATCCTGACTGGGTACTTCCTGAGAGTCTGTTGCTTCAAGTAGCGTGAACTTCTAACGCGGTGGCATGTCGGGGTGTTTTTCTTGGATTTCTAGTTTCGGTCCACTTTACCTTCCCAAATTTGACGGCTAACGGTTTCAACCCCGTTGGCTACCTTATGCGTGCCGCGCTCCTTATTTATTCTCGGTAACCTCCGGATGTAGTAATTGCTGTCTGGTTTCACGAACAGAAGTGACATTTCAGACTATCAAAGCCTTTTGACTACTGTGAATTCCCTTTCCCCGTACAATTTCAGTAGAAAACAATGCACTTTATCAGCTACGGGTGACTGTCCGGTCCGCTAATTTTGGTGGACGAATATGAGGCAATAGTTTATTGCTAACAGCTATGTTTGCAGCCGCATCATGGATTGTCTCCACTATGGTTAAACTGAACTAGCATGTCCTCTTGGCATAACACACTACTTATAAGGTTGCTGAAAGCTTTTCGATAGCTCACATCCGGTTTTGCACTTCTTGGGGCTGATAAAGTATATGCAGCTTTCGAGTATCGCTAAATCTCATTTTTCAGTTGGACACCAAATATTAAGCGATTGGTGTTGCAAATTGCGCTAGTGTTGTTGAGAGACTCAATTGAATCCTGTTCTCTGTTTTATGTGGTGCACAAAGGGTTCCCGAAGTTTCAGTTGGTATGACACTCGGGATATTGCGGTGTATTTTTTCTTGAAGTTTTGGAAAACTATCCTATTGCCCACCGCCGGTTTTACCTCTTTTGTTCTCTCTGAGTGTATATCGTGAATAATGGATGTCCGGTCCATTAGTATTGGGATTCTCATTAAAAACCCAGAGATGCTGAATCCTGCTGCACAACGCTGCCTCGTCCTTCGACTGCCCCTGCATTCAAAACATGGAATTATGTTTTCTTTACATGCTAGACTAATTATGAGACTTCCGAAAACTCCTCGGGGAGAAATTTCGTGTATACATGGTATTTAGTCATCCAACAGCAGTTCCGTTTGCGCTTCCTAACCTAAAACCTCCAAGCATTTCGGACGGCCTGGACACCTGTGTTTCAGCAGTCACCCCAGAAGGGAAACAAATTCGACTAACGCTGTTTGTTGTAGCACTAAGACAAACGAGCCCGCTATCAATTCTGACATTCAGCGACAGAACCTAATAATTCCAGCCCGTCGGTCGTTCTTGGGAAGCTTGCCCCCTAGGATCACCAAATTCTTTAAAAAAAATAGCAGCTCATTTGCCTATTGATAATGTTTTGAAAAACTTGTTACGTTACACATGCATTTCCTCGTCCACAGGGTAACCCTGTCACCGAGTTCTCAAGTCCTTGTGATAGCAGCTACGTCATTACGGATCACCACGGGGATCAAACGAATTCCCTATGCCCCTGCACTCATGCCAAATGCAACAATTCAGCACTGGTCAATGGGGAGGCGAACAAGTCTGGTCAGCAGCAGTCAGGCCAGTCGGAGCTAACGGTCGCACAACTTCACACAGTGGTTGAACGACTTCAACTGGCTATCAGTAATAAGGACCAGCGAATTCAGGATTTAGAACGCGAAGTGCACAAGCTGCGATCCGTTTTGGATCAGAAGATCACAGAGACATGGGTAAGCCCAGTCAGTTTACCGAGTGAATGCTTGATGTGTGGTGTCGTAGTGAAAAATCATTTGTTGTACCGACAGTTGTTAATGTGCAGTTCTGCTTCTTACGAACAGCTTATTTCGACTGTTCCGTGAAGTCGTCAGAAAATTTTTTAAACGAGACCTCTTTTGAGCCCAATAATCTTCTGTGATTCCCATAGTGACCAAATGGAAAAATGGCCTTTCATAGTCAAGTATTCACATACCCTATGGATAGAGAGCGAAGTTAGCACCCTAAGTTTTTCAAAGGTGGAAGACGGAAAACACTCTTAGTCACATTTTCACTTGTGACACACTTTACTAGGCTTATCTATGTGGTATGTGGTACGAATGGCTGGTATCCGAACCCGACTTGTTGGTCTTTATTGGTAGAACGACTGGATGTTTGTATGTTGCTGAACAGCTGCAGGCGGTTAGAATGGGGCGCAGAGTAGTGCTGGTTTGAGGCTTTCGACGTGGGTGCAGATACGATGGAATAAGATTGACGGATAAACATCAACAGGTTTATCACAAGTCATCTGTCAGCCTAAACAATGGACACCGGCACCAATCGCCTCCCTTCATTTGCTGCAGGCGTCATCTGTCTATTCAGCTCAACACGCTCCTGACCATATACTGTTAACAATACCGTCAATATGGTCAGTGTGTTTCTTAGAATGACTGTATGTTAGGCTACTACTAAGTGGGATGTGTTACGAACTTCTTCAGTTTCAGATGTTTATGTTGAGCAGTTAGGCTGATGAGTGTGGTGGTGATCCACAAGGCCGATCCTATTAACGCGAGTGCGTCAGCGTATTGCGCGATCCTATATGGGTAGAGACGCACTGGGGCTATTGAGCGACACATCTTATCTTAGAGCTTGTCATGTCTGAAGACGTAGCCGTTCTTCATGCTTTTGTTGAATGTCAGTTCTCCGCAATGAGAAGTATATTTTTCCAAGCTCCTTTGAAGGATATCTCAGTCGCAGAATTTCGGGCCACTTTTCAGCCGACCGCCGATGAGCAGTTTTCCCATGTGAGTTGCGGTCACTAGTTTCGAATGATCTTACCATCGGGGCTGGGTTTACATTATACTGCAGTTGATTTGAAGGAATTTAGTGTTGGGAACTCGCTTTGTCCGTTTTATCCGAAGGACGTCATGTAAATCGGCAAGCTGCATCTAGTCGGCATTACGTGGGATTGTTCTGAAAAGTGCTTCAAGCTTACGGTGCACTGCTAGTACAACCTTATGGGAAGTTGCTGGTGAAATGCTTTCCGTCTAGTTTTGGAGATGTGATAGCTTTCAATAATCCTGGCGAGTGTGCTCGGCTGTGGCGCTTACCAAATTCGAACAAGAAAACTGGACCTTCACAGGAGCTGAGAGCAGGGAGCAGCCAAACATAGAAATCATGGGCAAACTACCAAAATCCACAGCAAATGCGTTAACCTTTTCACTTGTTTATTCCTGAATGTCTTGCGTTATTTTACAAGGGTCAATTATGCCGATCGACAAATCGATTGTTAGTGGTTCTACGCGCTGATGATGGGGTGAATTAGAACAACTCCACAGCGTATCTTTCGTCATATCAGTTTATCTCAAGCTCACGAAAAAGTCTACAAAACTATGGCTTACTGCGTGCGCTTTCCATCGAACAGCACGCATTCTCGATGCTGGCCAAATTGCACCCCTTTTGAAGGCATACTCCCTTGGGAGTCACTCACTTTTGTCTGCACATCTGTCACATTTTCCCGTATAATTAACACACAAACAAGTATGGGGAGAAATATATTAAGGAAAACAGATAGCAAGTATAAATGGAAAAGTGCGGATATATCCTACAGAACTTATTACATACACACTTCTCGGCATCTTTTCCGGTAGCTCCCTACCTACTTTTCTATCACCCTTAGTAGAGCCACATTCTTGAAGGCAGTATCATGAGGTGCTGATCAAGACAGCATCCATAGACTACTTGGCCAGGAAAATGCATCTAGTACGGCTCATTTATGAGAAACAGTGTCTTGAATAAGGTTGATGGAAACCCGGAGACCGTGCCCATTTTGCGAGCCTCAAGAAGAGCGCAACTGGTAGGGACTGTCGAGGAGTTTTCAGCAATCTCGCGAGTAGTGTGTTCCTCTAAGAAAAAACCCTTGATCCTACTTTGATACACTTTTGTGCCTAGATGCATGCCCCGTTTTACTGTAGTTTGAATTAAATAAAGCATAGCTTGAAATGCATACTCTTATTTCAATAACATTCGAGTCTCATTGTGAATAGAGAGGAACTGTTGAGTTGTGTCAAGTGTCTTCTAGAAGGACTTCAATCGTGTCCATCGCTGCCATAGCTGTGCACGAATCCTGGTGATCTTGTGGAAGCGCTGATAGAGCAATATTGAATGGGCTGATTACACCGCGAACCGGTGGCAATCAAAGGATTCAAGGGTCAGGCAAGACACAGATAATGTCGATGATAAGAAATTTCGTTTGCTGCATCTGTCAATTATCTGTCCCGACACAGCGGCCTCCACTGCCGTATTTTAGCCAGAGGTTCAGTGGTCAACAGAATATCCGATAGCTTGCACTTATCCATTAAATCAACGGGTAGATAAGTATGAACCTAGCAGATGGCGTTCTCCGACCATCCTCAGTTTGTTTGAACCGTGCAATAATTAGGATGAAGGAAATGGTCCGGTGTTTGACATGGCTAGAAGGTTCTTATTCCGAGCACCATTCAGTAAACAATACAAAGCAGTTGGATCAGTTGAGTACTTGATGTTGCTCACATTCATTAACTGAAATCGTTTTCTTCCCAAGCATACAAGGGACCGCGTTAACTTAAGGGGAAATAAATTTCTGCTTTGCGTGGTCTGCATCCTTTGGAATGTGGATATGCTTTGTATTAAGAGAAATGTGATAATTGTTAATTTTTCAAACGAATATCGGGAGGCAGATCAAGATGTTAGAACTGCGCGTATGAAAAGACGCTTTATTTGGCCTAGTGTGTCGTTGGTTTCATTGGGTAGAGTTATTTGAGTAATGACCAGGTCACTTACTACCTACACAGGTTTTGTCATCATGAGATAGTCTGTTAGGTATGGGCGTGTCCCTACAAGAGGAGGTTGGCGACTAGGCCCCCTGAAAAGACGCAATTGAAATTTACATAAACGGTAATTCGTCGGAAGCTGACCATGTCTACTAGGTACCAAAGAATAGGGTAGTGTAGGCTTATTGTATGTTTTTTTCCTTCTTGGGAGCCTTTCAAATGCAGAGAGAAAAGGCTTCTCTTAATTATTTTCGGGCCGTTCTATTTTGTTCTCAGAACATCCTGTATTCTGAGTTACTGCTTCACGTTTGTCGGTGTAAGTTTTTTGTCCCTGTTGCCCAACTCAGTGATCCGGATGGCACTTTGTGGAGTCATGAACTTTCCTTAATGTTGCAAGCATAACATGTCTGTCTATCGGATTCCAACACTACCGAAGCGTTCACTGCGTAACGATCGATCGCTACTATGTCACTAGTTATCGTCAATCGGGTTGAGTTGTTTTGACGAAAAACCTGAAGAAGCACGGACAGGTGGGTACAACTAAGCTTAGTCCGATTTAACATAGTGTCAGCAAATCCAGTATGATTTATCACAGCTGAAGCAGTGCAAATAGATGTGTGGAAAATACCGACTTCCTTATAAGTGACTAACAGAGCATGGGATGGGAAGCTAAGGTTTGCCGTGCAGATGCGCGGACCTCAGTATGCTTGCGGGCTTTTGCTGCTTGAATACGGAACAAAGAGAATGGGTGACTTTGTGCAAGCGAGAAGCTTTTTTTTAGCATAGATTGGCTTTACTTACAGGACGAATTTTCATTTGTAAAGCGTCAAAGTGATGCCAGGCTCGCATATCAGTTGAAGTCAAGACCCTGTTTAAGTACCGGGCCAACATTGGGAAAACACTGCATACTGTACATTATTCTGCATGTTGATATGCGTAAACTGAGATAGCTGCTTGATGAGTCTCAGATTTTGAGGAATCCAGTAGACCGTTGAAAAGGTTAAAGCCATAGTATGGGCGAAGGTGTGTCCGTAAGGTGCAGATACTGGGGCTAATAGGCAATGGTAAGGTGTTTGCAGGCAGAAAACAAGTTGCCTGAGCTTAGCAGATCTGGCAATAAAAAGTGAGAATCAATTATGGTGGGAATGGATATTGGAAGAAACACGTCAAATATTTTCGTGTTGAGTTCAACAAGCCTAATAAACACCGGGCCATTCGTAAGGCGAGAACGAAAGCCCGATTGTGGTAGTTCACATTGATGTTCGGCTTTCTTATACACTAAGGGTGGCAGATGCATATTCCTACAGCAAAGTAATAAAGTACCCTAAGAACAAGTCAGTAAAGTCACTTAGGAAGACCTCTGTATCTGGTTCGCTGCCTTTCAGTCGTAGCCAAATTCAAAGAAGACACTGCGAAAAATAGCGTATAAAATGACATTTTTCGAGGGCTTATCATAATTTGAAGGACATCAGTGGGCTTTCTAGGTGAATTCACTATAATTGTCATTCGATAGATGTCACACCAGCATGTTCGCCGTCGACATCTTCATAGACAGCTTTGGTGGAAGCCATTTATGTACGGACGAAGGAGGCCGTAGTAGAGAGTGAAACAAGGGACTGGGTGGGAATTCACTATAAAAATGCGGATGGTTTTAGAAAAAACAGCCAAGAGCATGGGGTCTTCCAAAAGCATTATGATAAACATATGTGAGCAATATGTTTGAGCGAATGTCACCAACAACATTGGACCAGTATGCCTTATGTACATCATCCGACACAAGCTAAGCACACAACGACGGGTAATGGTTAGCTGGACAGTCTGGATTGGAAGTGACAGCAAGATCGCCAGTTACGTACCATTTTGCGGAGGATTTCTAACCAGACGCAGGAAGTATCACCTGGACCACATCCAAAAAGGCACGAAGGCCCCACGTCACTCATCTTGATAGTAATTGCTTTCATCTCGCATCGCCACGTTAATCTGTCTTCCTCGAACCTTTCTGCAACAATAGTTTGGGATGAAAAACACGGCTTTCATTGGTAGACAGCGTTCACTCATAAGTAGTACATGCCCGACCATTTTAACCTGGCACGCTTTATCTACTGCTCATTTGCATCTGACTCATTTACAAGTACTCACTGACGTACCATTTCATTGGAGATATGCTCCAACCAATTATCATCTAGTGTTCTGTGAAGACATTGTTGATAGAATAGTTGAAGACTTTTGAGGTCTTCAGATCGGAGAAGTCAGTTTCTTGAGCCCCATTATAAGCCTGCTCTCATGGTCATTTTGTGCACATTTTAATGATGCCCGCTTCAGACGCCAAAAGTGACGTAAACTGGTGCCTTGACGCATGTATTATCTTCTATCGCAATACAATCACGACTTCTTAGGCTGACAAGTTAATTAAACCTATCAACAAACTCGAACTCTTCACTTTAAAGTTTCGAAAGGATATAAGGAAGGCTGTTTTCTGAAGGTTAAAAGCTCACACCTAAACAAGGGTTCGCTTCGGATACTCTGTTCCGCGTAGTTTTTGTGAACACATGATCGTCCGATAATAGACCACTGTCATCCATATGAACCAATCCCAATAATCTTTTTCCAGGTTAAGGTTCGACACCCTGATCTGCGGCTCCTTATAGGTGATGGCGTTGGTGACGAACTTGAATGAATATGCAGGGGGAAACCCTGCGAATCCCGCCATTTCTGGGGGGACGTATGGATAGTCTATTATAAACTGGCATGAATACTGTGTACAGTCTTCGAAGCACTCCACGATGGTTAAGTACATTCGATTCTGTCATATCTCACACCCTAACAGGCCGTAGATTTTTATGTAGTAAGCA
>NW_008752032.1:391357-395513 GCF_000715545.1 Opisthorchis viverrini | reverse complement strand
TGTTTTCAGAGCCGCCCTCAACATCGGGCTTACTAAATGAACAGTAGATTTCCGGATACAGCGTTTTGTCACACAGAGTAACTACTCTCTGGCGATACGTAACCACATCAAGGTCATGTTCTTAAGAATAAAGGACAAGAATGCAAGATAAATGTAGAAAACCATTGAAACCAAATGGCTTGCTTAGTGTGATGCTCCGCAACCGCTTAACGCGTAACACGTGCTGTATGTGGGATTGTGCTTGAATTGGTATTCTGCGATCCCTGTAATTTAGAGGGAGCTGCATCATTCCACCCTAATTAGGTACATTTGTCTGACCGTGGTGGGGCTCACGAGTTGTGTCCATCCATGCTTTTTGTTTTCGCTCCCATATGTGACACTCATAGTTTGTCGGTTACGCATTTCATTGGCTTTTTAACTTCCTGCTTTCTACCTTCGTTTTCTTCTTGGGTTTAGACGGGCCGAGTTACGCTCCGACTATTCCATATACCATTCTAAGGAAATGACATGTGATGTAGGTTATAACTCAGGTGGCCGTTGGGCTGTTCGTCCATCTCTTGGCTTCTGGCTTTTCTTCACCGGTCGTGGAGAAATCGGTGCGCAGTTGAGTGGCATGTGTTACATTTACTGCTTTGAATTCAATTGATCCGATGGGGCTGGAAAATCCGGTTACGATTATCAGCTTCCTAATGTCTTCTACCTCAAGGCAGTGCTAGCGACCTCTCACAACAACTAACTGACTGTATGACCTGTGAGTCGGACTCACGTCCCGGAAACTATTTTGTGGAACATGCAAGCAAGCATAGCTACCTCATTGGATTGATCGCATTGGCTAGATGATTTATAGACTTCAAAACCGGTGCTGTCCGGAGGTCCGATCTTCACAAACTGATCAGCACACCTTGGTAATCTGGAATGCAGCCTCAATCGTTGATTTACTGGTTGTTCAGTTATTTATAATTACTGCAGAAATTTCATAATTGCTCATCCCGCTTGACAACCAAGCTTTCACGCACGCTCATGCTGGAGTGAAACGCAATTCATGCCCTACATGCGATCAATTACGAACCACAACTGACGCAGTGGTCCACTTAGTGTTGTCCTATTTTTACTGAAAGCCTGTGGATGAGGATACATCTCGTGGGGACCAGTTAAACGCGCGCTGATTTACAAAACCAGGCCTGAGCGCTGCTGCAATGCCCCTGAAACATTCTGGAAACCGGCATTTGTTTATCACTAGCGATATTAGTTTTGCACCTGTATTTCTACAAGTTAACAGAGATAATCGATATTTATTCCAACTTGTCACTCGATGCCCCTTGCTTTCTTATGAGGTAAAGTGGAATAGTGTGGCGCAGTTCCATGGGCAGTTAAATACATACTTTCAGTCAGAGTTGACCACCATCATCAGGACGTTTGTACGAAGTTCATCTTTTTTGGCATATAATTTCACTCTTGTACTCTTATCTGGTGCGTATTCAGAGCACACCTTTCTTTGGAAAATTGAAACTATCCTTCTGCTGCCTTAAACGTTAGGACCCACTTTCGTTGCAGCCTGCATTTACAACCCTTGAAAATTGACATGGTTGATCCCTTGAACTTTTGACGTGGTGTATGACTTATCCGTTAGTGCGCCACTTCAGTGTTCTGCTGAAGGAGTTTCTCACGAAATACGGTCTCATAAATGGTTTTGCGATAAACCTTTAGGAAAATAAGCACGGAACTCTTAGTGGATCCTGGATACAATCGCTCAAGAACGCGCCTTCTGAGCGATCGTCAAACACCACTTTGTGTTATGTAATGATCCCATCCTCTAGACAGAAACCAAACACTGGACATAAAACTGATCGGTTGATTCAGCTTCGCTACATTTTATCTGAGTCATCCAAGGTCACCTCTTTCCCGACTGATCGGTCAAATCACCATGTTTACTGACGCAGAGAAAACGGACTTTTTGTTTTCATGGTATCCTTGTTGACCTTATCCAGTGCAATTGACCTAATCTGTTGTATGCATCTATTGCTTCAGCGCCAGTGACGCGGACGCGTCGACGCACCGTGCTATGTACCTCACTAAGCAACACGCAAACCGCACCGGTTAGGTCAGAATATTGCCGTTACCATAGTAGCGAATGTTCATCTCTTTCAACCGGGTTATGGAAACCAAAGTGCATCCAGATCCATAACTAAGCAAGGCTATTTTGGAAGCCGGACGATCGTCCCCACTTCATGCTTTACTTACACCACCATCGTCACTGCATACGGAAACAGACAACAGCCGGGCGGGTTATGGAAACCAAAGTGCATCCAGATCCATAACTAAGCAAGGCTATTTTGGAAGCCGGACGATCGTCCCCACTTCATGCTTTACTTACACCACCATCGTCACTGCATACGGAAACAGACAACAAGAATGGAAGTGATGGAAAAAAACCAAGGAGCAGTTTTGTTGTGTTACCAAGCTTCGAGTTCCCCACTTCATGCTTTACTTACACCACCATCGTCACTGCATACGGAAACAGACAACAAGAATGGAAGTGATGGAAAAAAACCAAGGGGCAGTTTTGTTGTGTCACCAAGCTTCGAGTGGTGTTCAATAGTACAGTGGCATGATTTAACCGGAATGTATGTCAAAACAAATTTTGTCGCATGTTGATCGTACTGGTCCATCCATCTCTCTCTCTCTCTCAGCTGCGTTCATTTCAGCGCGTACACATCTAAATTCGCCCAACCTATCGACCTAGTGGTTTGCTTATATTTACTTGCAGGAGCAGTGACATTCGTGTTTATGAGGGTAGAAACGTGTGCATCGTTCAGCTATAGCACCCTTTCAGTACCATACTGCCATGTTACCCGACGGAAGCACGAAGGCTGGGATACTGCCACGTTGCCCAATTCTAGACATGGGAAGTCGAGAGGCAGAGGTCAGGTTCGAACCACGAACCTTCCGGTCAGTAAATTCGCTCTCTAACCACAGCCATCCCGCTATCAACCTATGCATGTGTGCCCACCATCTGATGTGGACTCAGGTACCTGAAATTTCAACCAGTTCATGTAGTTGACACGAACAGCAGCTAGGTCAATGGTCTGAATAGAATTCAGGAGGTCGCATGGAAGCTTGTTTAGGTGTTGCTTCTGCGCATGCTCGGAGCGACGGTTGCAATACCGCCGATCAACATTCTTTCAGCTTGTTTAAGAAATCGCTGCTGTTGTCTGAGAGAGGAGTTAATTTCCGTAGGTTCTACGCCAACCTTTCCAACTTAATTTTCATTTCATTAAATTTTCATTTAAGTTTGTGGGACACTTTAGTACGACAAGCATCTTCGTGGTACATACAAAGGCTGCCTGTGATATCCATCCAAAAAGAGTAAAAGGATGACACTTAAACAGTATTTTAGTTCTCATCGAGGCGTTATCTGGAAGGAAAATTTGACACGAACTGCCAAATGAACAAACGAAGGTGAACATCACCTAGACCGAACACACTGCTCGTAAGGTTGGTGAGAACTCCTCGGCAGCCCACGACCGGTTTCGCCCCTCTCAGGGTTTATCAGGTGGGCACAATCCCTATTTTTTGTTCTGCTTGAATCGTGCGTAAAAGATTCCTGAAACCAATTGCTCTGTGAAACTCGTCGTATTGAGTTAGCTAGGGCACAAGGAAGAAAGTTGCGGTTACCATGCCAACCGAATTCGTCCGAAGCATGTGGGAAGCGAAGGTACAGTGCAATTGTACCATATTAATCGCTAGTGAAAGACGAAGTATTTGTAATTAATGCCCTGTCTAGCATTCTTTTTTACGGTCTAATATGTCTTGATATGTAGAGTCCTTACTTGTTACAAAATTCGCTTCAACAGTACTCCATCAAGCAAACAATTGAAGAAAGGATGAGCAATCCTTTCCGGTACCTTACTTCTTTGCCTCATCCTGACTGACTTAGTTCACTTTCGCATGTGAGCCTCCGGTTCAGGATGTATCGACTTTGTTGATATCATGAACCTGTCACATTTCAGCGATTTTCAAGGGGTATCCCTTCATACCATACACGCATTGATGTTCTTAACCCTAATCCATAGTACTCCGTTTAAAAAAAACAAACAGTGCATCACACGGAACCGATCCTTTCTTAGGTGTGCCTGGGGCTCAACACTGTGGTACT
>NW_008752032.1:346963-387767 GCF_000715545.1 Opisthorchis viverrini | reverse complement strand
CGGCTAGTGTGGAAGCCGGACGACCGTCCCCACTTCATGCTTTACACCACCCACCATCGTCACTGCATACGGAAACAGACAACAAGAATGGAAGTGATGGAAAAAAACCAAGGGGCAGTTTTGTTGTGTCAGCTTCGAGTGAAGAATGGAAGTGATGGAAAAAAACCAAGGGGCAGTTTTGTTGTGTCACCAAGCTTCGAGTGGTGTTCAATAGTACAGTGGCATGATTTAACCGGAATGTATGTCAAAACAAATTTTGTCGTATGTTGATCGTACTGGTCCATCCATCTCTCTCTCTCTCTCTCTCAGCTGCGTTCATTTCAGCGCGTACACATCTAAATTCGCCCAACCTATCGACCTAGTGGTTTGCTTATATTTACTTGCAGGAGCAGTGACATTCGTGTTTATGAGGGTAGAAACGTGTGCATCGTTCAGCTATAGCACCCTTTCAGTACCATACTGCCATGTTACCCGACGGAAGCACGAAGGCTGGGATACTGCCACGTTGCCCAATTCTAGACATGGGAAGTCGAGAGGCAGAGGTCAGGTTCGAACCACGAACCTTCCGGTCAGTAAATTCGCTCTCTAACCACTGAGCCATCCCGCTATCAACCTATGCATGTGTGCCCACCATCTGATGTGGACTCAGGTACCTGAAATTTCAACCAGTTCATGTAGTTGACACGAACAGCAGCTAGGTCAATGGTCTGAATAGAATTCAGGAGGTCGCATGGAAGCTTGTTTAGGTGTTGCTTCTGCGCATGCTCGGAGCGACGGTTGCAATACCGCCGATCAACATTCTTTCAGCTTGTTTAAGAAATCGCTGCTGTTGTCTGAGAGAGGAGTTAATTTCCGTAGGTTCTACGCCAACCTTTCCAACTTAATTTTCATTTCATTAAATTTTCATTTAAGTTTGTGGGACACTTTAGTACGACAAGCATCTTCGTGGTACATACAAAGGCTGCCTGTGATATCCATCCAAAAAGAGTAAAAGGATGACACTTAAACAGTATTTTAGTTCTCATCGAGGCGTTATCTGGAAGGAAAATTTGACACGAACTGCCAAATGAACAAACGAAGGTGAACATCACCTAGACCGAACACACTGCTCGTAAGGTTGGTGAGAACTCCTCGGCAGCCCACGACCGGTTTCGCCCCTCTCAGGGTTTATCAGGTGGGCACAATCCCTATTTTTTGTTCTGCTTGAATCGTGCGTAAAAGATTCCTGAAACCAATTGCTCTGTGAAACTCGTCGTATTGAGTTAGCTAGGGCACAAGGAAGAAAGTTGCGGTTACCATGCCAACCGAATTCGTCCGAAGCATGTGGGAAGCGAAGGTACAGTGCAATTGTACCATATTAATCGCTAGTGAAAGACGAAGTATTTGTAATTAATGCCCTGTCTAGCATTCTTTTTTACGGTCTAATATGTCTTGATATGTAGAGTCCTTACTTGTTACAAAATTCGCTTCAACAGTACTCCATCAAGCAAACAATTGAAGAAAGGATGAGCAATCCTTTCCGGTACCTTACTTCTTTGCCTCATCCTGACTGACTTAGTTCACTTTCGTATGTGAGCCTCCGGTTCAGGATGTATCGACTTTGTTGATATCATGAACCTGTCACATTTCAGCGATTTTCAAGGGGTATCCCTTCATACCATACACGCATTGATGTTCTTAACCCTAATCCATAGTACTCCGTTTAAAAAAACAAACAGTGCATCACACGGAACCGATCCTTTCTTAGGTCTGCCTGGGGCTCAACACTGTGGTACTCATTGGATGACATTCCAGGAGGGGTAGTCTATTAGACCCATTGAAATAGCTTATACACAACGACAATGTGGATCTACCTTTATATTTCGTGTGCGCAAATTCAGCCCGGCACAACAATGACATCTTAACCTTATCCGGGTAGTACTAATTAATTACGATGAACTATTGTCGCGTTGGACAGATCTAAACTTTACTATTAGAATACCACATTACGCTGATACTACGCAGAATCTCTTGGATTGCGTTACAAACTCTTCAAATAAGTTACAGCACTAGTAGGCAAGTTCTGGTGTCTTTCAGCCACTTACTGTTTACTAGACGATCACTTAAAAAGCGATTGGGGACTAAGTAGTCTACCATTTAAAAAAAACACTCACTTCAATAGCGACTCACAGAGGACATTTACCTTTCTTCAACGATTCCGGTATCATTCCGGTCCTTAACTAGACCAATCTTCCTACTCACTAACAGCGTGTTGCACAGACTAAGACGCTGTGGTTGAGCAAATGGCCCACTGGATCTCGATTCAACCGCCGATTCAACATTTGACATATCTTTCCAACGTTAAGATCCTGTTCGATCTATGGCGACTGGGAGTTAGACACCCGTTTTGTAGAGCAGGTTGATAGCAAGCGGAGCCTCACTTTACTCTCTCGTTTGTGGTATTCATCCACTTAATTGGATGCACCGGCCGTTTCATGTTTCAGCTTGGACAATTTCAAAGTGGCTTCCCTGGTATGGGCAGCCACATCCGATTTTGTCATTTCTAGGGTTCACCAGGGACTAGTTTCTTGGTCATGCTATCAGCTATTCCGTCGCACAACGTTCAGTGGGACAGCTGTTTAGCTGAATGTCAGAGATGACAAATGCGAAATACCAGTTTGTTCGGCCTTTCGAAAACAAAACCTGCTGGGCGTTTTCACTCAATAGTAGATTGGTGCAGTCGATAAGCCAACTCCAAATCGGTCATTCAGAGAAACCAAACCTCCTGAGACTATGTACTTATGACTGGCATCAATACGCTTCCAGTTGTCTGGCCAGTGGTGACGGAATGACCAGAGTTAACGTCTTCATAAAAGTTCTCCCGTCCATTCATATTCTACTTAGTGTACAGTGAGGAAACGGTACTCTAACTGCTACGACTTTTTGTGTTCCTATTTGAAGCTAACGTGTGCCATCTGAAAACCAAAAGTAGGTTACCAAACATGGTGAATCAATTGACATATCTGTCGATTCGAAGAGAGTTTTGTTAGCTATTTGAAACGAGGCCCTCAATTGTACCACTAGCAGCTTCAACACATTATCAGTTTCAACCACGTTCATCTCTGGAGGCGAAAGTGCACAGTGGTAACGCCACTAGCCACAGTTTTTACATATTGGCTTGTTGTTGCGACAGCGAACAGAGCGTTTCAGTGCAAACTCGACATTGTCATCGACCTTGACCACAGTAACGTGTTTGGGGGTATGCTAACAGTTTCGGACTGCTTCCTCCGTGCATGCATTTGAAAAAAAATGGTCTCGCCAGAACTGGTGCAGATCAAACAAAATCGGCTGATATGCTATCAGGTAACACAAAACGATAGTGGCTAGTATGTTTTCACTGCGAGCCAGCTGACCTTGTGTCGCAACGATTTGAAGGATTTGGTGCCGTGCTGACAGAAAGTATAGTTTAGAGTTTGCTCGGTAGTGAAGGTCGTGAAAACCCGGTGCATTTTGTCCGTGTTGGATCCGCGTTGGTGGGTCCTTATCCCGTCATATTGCAACGCTTGACGCTTAATGTCTGTATTACACTGTTGTGTTTGACACAGCGATTTGGAAATTTTGTCGAAGCAGTTCTCAACTATCTGTCGTGTCGATTGAATTAGTTAAACTCACTTGATCAGAGCTAGAAGTGCGTAGTCCATATCCAGATTAATGAAGGTAGGCGGCAATCGACCGGTCTGTGACCTAAAGGTTGATCAACTGCTTAAGTTAAAAACAACATGCAGCCTTCTAATTGCCTTTCGAAATGAATTAGGCTGATGTAGAACTAAGTTACGCGCAGGTGTTCCCAACGAAGCTAGAACTGTATGTCTGCTGCCCGATTTGGACTGCAACAATGAGGGGTTCGACCTTGAAACACATCGCGGGATTATATGCACCTCGATCTTGGTAAGAGTTTGTGCTTCAATTGCATCTGCTTTTTCTTTGAAATTTGTTGGTTCCTCAAAAACTAACATTTACGGGGTGACCAATATGAGACAGATAAGTTCGCTTTTTCTTTCCCCATACACGGATCTGTAATTCATATTTAAACAAGAATATCGATTGAAACATTCAAAACTACACGCAAAAACCATCATTTCCACCTGTGCCACGCTAGTTCCGGCTTAATTACCACAGAAATAGCGAATTTGAAGAAGTAAAATTCAACGAATTGGTGTCGCGATCAAATCAGCACTAATCTGCATAAAGTAGGGACGGTAAGACGTACGACAGCACTCACAAGGCTGCTGAAAACTTTTGACATCCCACGACCGGTTTCGCCTTTCTTGGGGCTCATCAGGTAGGCGCAGTCCCCGTGTTTCCATCGACCTTATTTTCTACTTGGACGGAAATTGCACGAACTTAGCGAACTACACTCATTTGCTTACCAATTTGATGACTCACCTGGAACCCAGGTGAATCTCTCGCTTATGTTGTTTTTTGAAACAGGTGAAAGTGCCGCACCAGGCCGTTTCATGTTTCGGTTGGCACGATATTCGAGATATCGCAATACATTGTATAGACGCAATACACCACTCATAACCTCATAAACTAATGATTAAGCTGGGTTCCACGTGAGTCTCCCGTCAAAACCAAATTGGTATGCAAGTGAATGTATTTCGCTAGGAGTGACAAGGCTTTGGTTGAACGGCCCTACCTCTTATATAACCCAGAGTTCTTAAAAGTAGAACAAAACGCAGACGTGCCTCCTAAAGTCAACTACCTCAGTCATCTCCTGTGTGAGAATGATCCGGCTTCCTGAGTGCTGAATCGCGGCCGCCTGAGTCCGATGTCAGCGACGTGTCTGCAAGTGATAGTCCATCCTTAATTCCAGAGATGCATGTCTGTGAACTTGTCCTAGAAATGTTGATGGTTTCCGTGTTTTCTCTGGTCAGTTATCTACTCTGTTGGGTTACTAACAGGAGAACGCCCACACACAATGGTTTGGAATGGCCAAGTCGGTTGTCTAATCTATTCTCTTACCGGTGTACGTCTTGTCATGCTCGATCATGTCGTTATTAAGGCTCTACAAGGTTGTGTGAAAACAACGAGGAAGTGGATCACCGTGTTTCGGAAGGAAAAGATGACTGTGACAAATGAAGGCGAAATTGCGACTGTTCAGAAAAACCCATAGAACGAGCCGACCGTGTTTTTGTTAACGTGCATGCGTTTCTTCTGTGCTAGTTGTTTCTCGAACTACCAACACCTTATGTTCTTTTGTTGCTTCGTAGCAAGTGTTGGGCCTCTTAGGGGTGATGCTTATTCCCTTTTAAGAGCTGTAGCTGCTCACTCTTCTATTCGAAATCTTTGGACATTCCGATAAACCGTCGAAACGGACAACCATTTTTGACAACTGAAACTGCACCAATACACTAACGGTCAATAACTACGTTGATTTCATTTTTCTCCCGCAGTGTCCTTAACGCTGAATGATGTCATTAGTTGTGTTGAGTGAAGCGGTTACCAAGGTAACCTGAAAAACGCTGCGCTGTTCGGATTGTGGATTATAAAACCGTCCAATCTATTGGAATCTATAATGCTTATTTATCCTTTGACGTAATTGGTGAATTAATTTCCCATGGAACCGGAATGGCTTTAGATGAATTTATCTATCTCTAGTCTTCTAATTTGGAACATTCGCCATTTTTCAACCATTCTAGTACTGGTTATATGTTTTTGGTAGTCTTCACAATTCTCTATCTGTTTACCTCCCCTCCAACCAAGGTCACTGGAGAAGGAGAAAAAAATACTTCCCCCTCGGAAGAGACTGCGATAATGCGTCACGAGGCTCTTGCTTCTATTCCCGAAGGTCATATTACTACCGGTGAAGAGCAGCCCGTCACCACCCCTAGCAGCGAAACTCCAGGTTCACCTCGCCCACCCGCAGCAGCATTTTTGCTGCGGAAGCGGCAAGGTGTTTCTGGCGAGTCCCTTCGTACTACCATAGAATTGAAATACCATGAAAAAAATGCTGCGTAAGTTAGACTCTTGCCTGACTTGAATATCATAATTTGATGTATTGAATTGCCGATGAAGTGAAAGTTTCGCAAATCGCTTGGGTTGCACTGTCGTCATCTCGAGGTTGCAGGATATCCGACCTTGATTGGGTCAACGGTTGTCTTTATCAGTTGTTTTTCGAGTAATGTGTTTCCAGTTTCAATATTGGTTTACTTGGTAACAGTATCTTCTGAGTGTAATATGATTAAGTTTATTTACTATTCGTCCGTCTTTTGATGGAGAACTTTTCACCACTGTTGATTTGTAGCTTACACGAGTGTTCTGTGGATGTATATGATAAAGCATCCTTGAGCACGAAGTACCTGTTGTTGTGACAAAGTGGGTACATATTTTCACAATGGGCCATTCTTGGGCTTCTGTTGGAGATCGACACTTGGTCGTCCGAATACAACTTCGTCATCTTAGTGGCTGTCCTTACAGATAGCGTGAGAGCTACGCTATGAACTCTTCATTATCATGAACTTTACATGAACTTTATCCTTGTTAGTGACTTTGCTTGGATAACTATAGATAGGTAATAACTGTGTAGTCTACAGTTTGTTATGTCTGTTTCATTAGGTGTGAGCTCCACCAAAACAGCAATGACCGCTCTGCGACATTCTCGGTTTGGAACTCCCACAATATTCTTATACGAGAGCTCGTGATTTAGGTGAAGGGTAGACCACATAAATAAATGATTTTGTCCTGTACAAGTGACTCATAATACTTCTCAGACCTAACTTTTATCCACTGACGCAACTCTGTTCAGTTCAGTTCAGCATGAACAGTAGGTATGAGTAGCTGGCCAAATTGTCGTAGTGTGTTTCAATAGTTTAGATTTTGTTTAACTGATACAGCGGAGGTGAGGGTCTCCCCTACGAAAGTTTCGCTCAAATCGGGATTGTGATGGTTTATTCTCTCGTCTCACAGTTACTGACCTTCGATTCTTGCGAGTCTCATTTCCAGTTATCTTATAGTCCATAACTAGTAAAGAAGGCACCGTTTCGCTTTTCTGTCAGCAGCGTGCGGTTGAGGTGCCTTTTTTACTACAGAAGCACCCAATTTATTTTGAAAGTGATTTTCAGCTGACACATTTGTGGTTTGTAGGTCGTGCGGTTTTGCATTTCCAACAATATCTTGATCGCACAACCTAAATCAATCCATGGTGAAAGTCTGGAACGATTAATGACGGTTTTTTATCCGTGTTGGGAACCATCACCAGTGCTTACCCATGAAATTTCAAGGCGATCCGAACGCACGAACTTCCGGTCAGTAGCTGGACATTAGTTGTCACTCGATACACTGTCAATACCGGAGAGTGTGACGTGAATAGTGATTGAAAGATGATCGTTCTATATCTTGAGTGTGAATAATTCATGCTGCCAATCAACCACTTTTTTCAACTACCGACCGGATGTCCGCACATTCAAATTTCCCTTGAAAGACGCTCACTGCTCCCTAAATAAAATAGCTTTACGGTGTATCTTGGCTTTGTAACATAGTCTGGCTTTATTTGCAGGTTGAATATACAAGGTATACGTTTGCGTCAATTTTATCGACCTGACGAGAGTATCATTGGTCGGCGATGTCATGCACAGTTCTTTGTGGATTACTCAACTTGACCGAAAAATTGACAGCTTTCAAGCTGTCGGCACTTGACCGGGCATTTATTGGTATAATTCAGTCATATCTCGTTAAGGTTGGGGATTGAAGTCGCGTCTGTGTTGCTGTTTGTTGTTGGCCAATCGGGTCTCAGTCCACTGTTTATGAGCCAGCGTGGATTTTCCCTCGTGGTATCGGTTCATGCTATGTGGCAGGTCTCATTGCGTGCCGTCGGTTCAGGGAATTGAGGCGGCGTCCTAGCTTTCTGTTGCTTGCAGTTTATAAATATCCCAGTAACCTTGTTTGTGACAGTTCATGTTGGGCTAAAATACAATATTCGAATTCGATTGAATTCCTTTCATTGGTTGTGTTCTTATTTTTCTGCTACAATTTGCAAGAGCTCGGCAACAAATCAGGGAGGCTTTTCGAAGCAGCGATCTGTTGATGAACCTGGATGCGGTACAGTTGCAAGAAATAGTCAGTTGTATGCACGAACAAGAAATTCCAGCCGGTTGCTACATTATTCGTGAAGGTGACGATGGAGAACATTTATATGTGGGAGCAGGTGGGTATCCGTATGAGTTTTTTTCTGAAGTTATCTGAATCTCGAGATTCCATATCTGAGGTACACATTCTCGTCAGTGAAGAATTTGAAGCTTCTAACTTTAAGTACCTGTCCATAGTTATTCTGGATACGGGAACTCTGGTCGGATTCAGATAGGGGATGAACCTCGTAACTATGTACCTTGCAATCAGATAACTCTCGGTTGCTCATGGCAAATGAGAAAGGTCATTTTAGTGTTTCAACTCAAACCACTTAACTAATGAACTTGGCGAGTGCGTAAACACACATCGACTTTATCTAGGGTGGCTTAGTGATGCACATGAGGGTTATATGCATTTCCTAGTAATTCCCAATCGTCAATTTACCAAGTCGAAGCTCATTTCGTCTTTGGCAAGGGCTGCATGTGCCTCCTTGGAAAATCATTCCATATTTTCACAAGCTTCCGCGAATCCACTTTTGTCCACAGATAAGCCCATGTTTGTGTGTTTCGAATGAGGGAATCTTAGTTTTCCAATCTGGTTAAGTACCAACCTATGAGACATCTTATGATTGTGTGTATTCGTAACGGTGTGCATTCAACAACTCTTCTGAAACATTGCATGATATGAAGGTGTCGACTTAGGATCGTTCACATTGCCTCCCTCACATTGAAACACGAATTCACATTTACGGCAAGAATTCACGAATCTTTGAGTATCAAGAGAACTCACTCGGCACAGGTACGGTTCACTGTGGGACCCTTTATCACAGTGGGCACCCACCCACCCCCGCTTGATTTTCTTCTAGTGCAGATTACTGCTTTTCACTCGTGAATCGGTGGCACACGTATCTGTGTTAATTGCACTGATTGGGTTTTGTAATAATCAATAATCGTTCCACCGTAACACCCTTTCGGTGCTTAAATGGCATGCCACCCGAGAGGAGTAATAGACCAGGTTACCGAGGCCTAGATAGGGTCATTCGTGATGCAGAGGTGGCTTGCGATTCACGGACCTTCTGGTCAGTAAGTTCGTACCTTAATTGGTAATGTGTTGGAATATTGGTAGCTCGGGTGTATTGGTTGGTAATTGATCAGGTGGCTGTTGATCTGTTCGCCGAGCTTGGCAATTGGTTTGCCGCCAAGCTCGGCGAACAGATCAACAGCCACCTGATCAATTACCAATCGTACCTTAATTATTCAGAAATCCCTGGGTACTTTCGTACTAACTTGTTCTTTTGGGTTGTATCCTAAACCGTACTCTTTGAATAGGATCTGTCCTGCCACCACCTTGATCTGCTGCACCAGACACTTCAGGAGTAGTGATAACTTGGTGCACCGCTGCGTTCGCTCGCTCAACGCGTTCCAGTCTAGTCGGGTGAATAGTTTTGAACGCGGTCCTGTTTGAGAAATGTTTTTTTCCTCCTAAGCTTCCTAATGAAAAAAGAGCTCTCAATTCTTCAGACATGATTCGCCGGCACAAAGTGGATAAAACTGGAAGTCCTGTTGAATTGTCACATCGCAATCCATTTTGTATTTCCGACCTTGTGTATACTTTTAAGCCCGTGGAAGTGTGCATTAGAAGTCTAAGTACACAATGCAGGGAACATACGCATGCGATGATGGGTAAGTGAATCTGCGAGCACGTTCAGACAAGTTTACGTACCGCATTTAGTAGAGGTTTCACTGGAATCCAACGAACCCCTGTTGTAGCCAGTTGTTCAATAAATTTCAATTATATATCTTCCCTTGATGGCAAGACAGCTTTAAAGTAATGAAAATCCGCAACTTTAACTAAAATGTTCACTAGGAAGATCGTGCTGTAAACTCAAAAGTTCCTATTCTAATTTCTTTTAACCATCTGTTTGAAGGCTTCAAAACCATCAAGTCTGCACTTTACTTCTCTACCCTTCATGAACATATTTGATCTGGAGTTACTATCCTGACTAACGAGCTGAATGTGTTCATATCTTTGCGAAATACACTCAGTTGTAAACAAATTTGGTTTTTCGAGAGGCCAACCTGAAACCCAGCTGAATCTCTCGTTTATGATGTATCCAAGCAACTGAATGTGTTACACCGGGCCGCCTCATGTTTCGAGATATCGCGGTAATATGTACACGTAATGCACTACTCATAAGGTTGTGAAAATTCTTCGACAGCCCATGACCGGTTTTGTCCTTTTTGGGCCTTATCAGGTAGGGGCAGTCAGTAGGCGCACACTTGCTTGGAAACCTCATGAACGAGAGATTCAGCTACGTTCCAGGTGAGTCTCTGGCAAAACCAAAATTGTTTTCAAGTGAGTGTATTTCGCCTATTTCGTGCAATTTGGTTTCAGGTAGAACATAAGGTTGACGGACTGCGCCTACCTGATGAGCCCTCAGAAAGGGCGAAACCGGTCGTGGGCTACCGACGAGTTTTCAGCAACCTTATGAATGGTGTATTACGTATTCATCTCTTATCTGTCAAGGTCCTTGGTAGAACTTGAGGATACACGATCACAGCAGTCTCATATTATTTGTGCTTTCAGAGGGACGGTATGAAGTATCGAAGGAAGGGAAAATCTTGTCGGTAATGGATGCTGGACGATGCTTTGGAGAATTGGCACTATTGTACAACTGTAAACGGACGGCTTCCGTCAAAGGTGAGTATGACTGAATGCTTCAAGCATGTACTTAGTTGTTTGGAGATTCTGCCGGTCCAGGCAATCATGTGTTTCCTGTTGTGACGTTTCCAAGACAACATGTGCCACCGCGAACCTGAGGAGTCGGTAGGTGCACCTTCATTGGACAGACGATAAGAGGTTTAGCCCTTGCTGGGAGCACTCGGCAGAGATAACAAGCCAGCCACACTGTACAGTTCCAGCGCTCGAGAAACAGACCTTGTTTCGGATGGTTTCTTGAGTCTTTATTGAATTTGATGACCCATAACGGACTATCTCTCAATTCAGATCGCTGACCTGTTTTGACGACGTACTTGGATCTAACCAATCTCAAGGAAAATGTGGGACGAGGCATCTGTATGTTCTGAAACATTGCCCGGGTTGTCTAGCGCATTTGTGTCTCAACCAACGGGTTTCAAATCCCCGCGCACAACTGCTCAGCGCACTTCCAGTTCCACATTGCTAAACAGCCTCACAACGATGCACCAACGATGTTACTGCGATTGGTGATGAAACGTTTGCAGTTGCTTAATTGCCCTTTCAGTGGACAAACTAACGACCCATTACGTACTCTGACCTACCAACGTTTCCTTCAGTAGCCTACTTGACTTACCATTCACTTCGGCAACCATTCCCAGTCCGATATCGTCATGTTATCTTTGGTTGGCGACTAATTCTACATCCCTGTGCTTCGACGATCACCTTGCAAGCAAAATAAACTACAAGGTGACACTGGTAACTGGGCGTTCCCCCATGTTAAACGTATGGTTTCCGGGCCATCAAATAAGATCATTCCTCAACAGTTTAACATTCTTCACATATTTATCCTCGTTTGATTTTTATATCTGAAAAGTCACACTGTCTTCTGTCATGTGATTGCTAGTATATTTACCATCTATGTAGCATCTATTGTCGGTGTAGACGCTTCTGTCACGTGGTCCGAATAGATTCATGATCCGAAACAACGTTCAGTACGTGCCTTCAAATGTTTATTGCAGCGCTCTTGATCGATTTCCACCCTTCTGTCGGAAGTCATTCGAGTTTCCCGTTGTGTAGCTCACAGTCGTCTTCGTTCGACGTGGGACCACTTTTTTCTTAGGCCAAACCAGGTCAAGTCAGGGAGAGAGTGAATTGTTAGCACACAAATTCATATCAATATGAAATAATCGTGTTGAGAACCTATGAGAAATCACCAGACTCGAAGAGTGTTATTCGGGCTGTGCCTACGAAATAATGGTGACGGTGGCATCGTGCATAGCGGCATGCTGGGAAGATAACTATAAAGTTGGAATACATCCGGGGAACTTTTAGAAACGTTTTCGTCAGCGTGGTGTGAACGTCATCACTTGGATTACGGCATTTCGTAGTCTCTGTTTACAAACCATACCTCTTCGGATTGCTTGTCTAATGATACGTCATGACAACAAGTTCAATTGGAATATAGTGTAATAGGCTTCCAAAATCACGTTCAGGCAAATGTTAACTCGCAACAATCTCCATGAAAGCATATTTTATATGTAAGCAGTATGAATCAACTCCGTTTTTCTCCCCTGTTTTGGCCCTTCCTCAAGATACACACTTTAAATTAGGAATCAGTGCGTTGAATACCTATATTCTGTCGGCATCACACATGGCTATAAGCTATTCCCTCCGTTCACCAATTTTTTTCATACCCGTAAACCCCTCAATCAGTTGATTTAAGGGACTTTCTAAAATTGCGTAAATTAATGTCTTTAGTAGAATGTATTCACCTACAGCAATTAAGCATCAGTCAAAGTTGGACAATAAATTCAGTGACTTTACCGTGGCCCACCACTCATCATCTGTATCCCTAATTTTTCGGTCAATCTCGGTTTATGTGATCCAGATAGACACTCACTTTAATTTCTAAAACGCGTTGGGTTTATGAGGTTTTGATTCACTCAACTTTTACAAGCTATGCAATCTATGGTTTCCCATTCGACCCCAAGCCAATACACCCAAAATGTCGTACTGGTATTACGTTTGCGTAATTCGTTATTTAGACAGCGAACTTTATGGGGTGACCAACACTTTCTACTTGTCATTTCGCGCTGGTGTTTTCCTGATATGACGAACAGGCCGTGGCAGTTGATTGCTTTCCAGTCAACCCTGTTTGTATGTACTGTACGTTTCCCAGTCGCACATCTGCACACAGTCACGTCAGTGATTTACCTATCGTTCCGGTGAAAAGAATTTACTACGGTGTAACAGGAGCGCTGCGGCATACCAGATACCCTAATGACAAATCAATAGTACGAAAAAGTTTGCGGGCCGTTGTTTTTATCGTCATATGTTGCATTAGTGACAGTTGTTCGGTGTGAACTCTGTCCAACGCCAATCGCCAATGATGATTTACGGTATTAATCGTATGTACAACAAAATGCACTTCGGTCGAATCGATGCCAACGATTCTTTGAATTTCGGCAAGCTGAAGACGTTTAGCTGTGTATGCATACCTATTCCTCCATTACATTTGCAATCCGTACACATCGCCCTCAAGCTATGACGTAAAGGTTGGTCTCGAGCAAACAGGAAGTCCGTTTTTGGTTGGAGATCCAGAGAGTTCACTTGCATTTTGTTTACAAACCTTTAATTTAAATTTTTCATCCACTAGGGTAAACGGACGATGTAAAACCATCCATTCACAAGTCTTCCCCGGTTTGTTGACCTTCCAGCTGGACACCATTGGTCCATCCATACAGTCTGGATTGTTGATCACACGAGTGGCAATGGCTCACACAAGCAGTCCTAAAATCTGGGTTAGACAGACTGCACTAAAACAATTATCAGGCGTGCGACCGGAGGTTTAGCAATAGCACCAAATGCCAACAACAACGGAGCCAAGGTCTGTGTAAACACCGGACTGATTTAGTTTTTATCGATTGTAATAAGGGAGCATCAGGTAGCGGACCATTGTACGGGCGTTGTATACGAAATCTGTTAGCTGCTTTCTAAAGGGCGCCATTCTTAGTGGGAAATTCATAAGGATTCTGTCAGTTTCCCATCAAGGTTTCCGGTGAACTAAACATCATAGAAAGTATAAAGCTGGAAAGCCACACCGAAATCTCGGCCGTGTACTTCTACTGCCGCAAACGGACCCCATTCGTCGTTGTGCATAGGAAGGATCAACGTATGAAGTAATCACCCTGTCTGACTAGGGAACCCAATCTCCAAAGACTCACCCAGCCGTTTACCATTGATTTGTTGTCATAATATAAATTTCAGCCACAAAACCTTTCCAGTAGTGTTTCGCGACAATTCACATTGCACCGTTAACCATATAGGGTGTAAACCAAGCCAATGCTGCATTCAATTCAGAGGTTTATAGCTGCACCCACATCAACAGATGGTTAGGTCCAGGAATGTACAAGGTAGCTGCACTGAACCAGTTTCATCAACATACAATGGACGCGCAACCAGAAATTAGACTATGGAGTGCATCGTACCACACATTATTCAACAGAAAAGTAAGACATGATGTGAAGATTACGCACCCGTTGGAAGCGCAGAAAGCGATCCTTGTCCGGCGTTACTTTTTATTTTGGAGAAACGGATTCCCTTACTACCTGAGAATTTACGTAACTCGCTTTTGTTTTTTTTTGTGCCTGTGATTATTCATCTATTTATTTCAGCAAATCTAAGCTTATATTTATCCGTTCGAGCAACCTTCTGTGTGAAAATTGTTAAATGACGTTCCAAATGTCCCGCTTATGATAGGGGCGCGTTTCCAAGTGATGGAGACTCGTGGAAAACCGCTTGTTCCTTTACAACTGCGAAAAATCAACTGCAAGATTGAAATATGTGATTTCATCAAAACGACATACTTTCTTTGATGAAAACGCAGCAGTATGCAGTGGAAAACGTTTGTTGGGTTGTAGTGTTAGTTATCTGATCAATATTAAGGGCTCGATAGCAGAAAAGTGTTGTTGGCTTCGGCTCTTCTGCTCTACCAGTTTGATCTGAATGTCGGTTAATTATGAAAAAGTTTCTGGCGGAAACCTATTGTATACTACATTCCAGTTTTAATGTGTGATAAAACCGTGGAGATCGGGGGTTGGTATGCCGTGAGGTTCACTTCCTCAACATCCAGCTTTTATCTAATGTTTACATCACCTCAGTTTTATGGAGAGAAATTTTATCAGCTGGTTAAAAAATTAGGGGTCTATATCAACATAATCTTAGTGTCAGACGTAAGTCAAGGGGATACCACGGACTCTTTAGCTGAGTTCGCCAAAAGTTGCGCCCCCAAAACCCTTGGATACTCCCAAGAAAGTGTGCTCTATTTACCTTGTAAATTGCATCTCAGTTGCTAACCTGGGTGTTCGTAGACCAACCGTGGCTAAATTTTGCTCCGGTACAAATGTTTGCATTCTGAACTTTTCAATTCAATCAATTTATCAGTCATAAACTGTGCATCATAGCCACAATGGTTCCAGCTGCTATTGTTCCGATCATCGATGTTCCCACCAGACCCGAACAATGTTTCAGAGACACCGATAGTCAAACCGAAACCTTTCTTACATCCTCTGCGCGTAGGCGCCACGTCCCTGATCCATAAAGCAGTATGGAACGCATCACCGCAGTGTAAACTCTTCCCTTGACATAAAAACTGACATTTCGGTGACATATGTATCGGAGGTTGGCAAGAGCCGCCCTGGCTTTCCCGATTCGCCAGCCACTCAATCGGAAACTACACAGCTGCCCAATCAAACAAATTTATCTACCCCAACGATCGGCTCGTCTGCGGGCGTGAGATTTGGGTTTGATCCCATCCAATTTTGTGCAGCACTGCACTTTGCAGGCTTGAAGCATATACCAAACCGTGCTGTAGATTTATTAGGTTATTTAAAATTCTGAACTTGTTTTGACTCAAGGTGAAATGTCAGGGAAACGACCGTTTATCTCTCCCTATAAATGCACGGATTACACCGGGTATACTTCTGACGCGATGTTTGATGGTAGAAATGAGGATACATGGTCATCTTTTTAAGTCCTGTGAAGGCGTGACAGAAAAAAGCTTCGTTTAGGATGGTGAGTTTCTCAGGTTATCGGCATTCGTTTTAGGAACCAAAACTTTTTTACCCCTGTGTCGTTTTTTCCTTATGGATACTAATTTCCTCCTTTCTCTCTTAGTTTCCTGGTTTCCTGCTTACTTTTTTGGTGAATCTTTGTCGGCAGCTGGTATGGGGTACGTCATCTTCAGCCTGTTTACCTAATGCACCTGCGTAAGCAACGATCGGCGTTTCAGTCATCCTAATCACGCATCTGTAATATGCATCCGCGTTCATGTGGTACGGTGACCTACGGCACTATCGATCCAGTTTACTGTCAGATCAAAGTATCGCACATCATTTAATCACCAACCGAGTTAGCCCTAAATCGAATAGTCTCCCTCTGTGACGATATTTTGTCAGAATACGAAATTTGTGATCCGCAGTGCTTAAAACAGCCGATGGGTCACGTTCACCATCGCCCACAGCGATGACTTTGTCAAGTTCTCAAGCCGAATGTGTTAGTTCTGGATAGCAGTCACTTTAGCACACTCAGTCTCACATGTCTTCTGTCGGCCGACTACTTCGTAAATTCAACCACCAGCTAATTCAATTGGATTCGGACTGCGTACTCATAGACAATGTTGGTGTGGCCCTTGTTAGTTCTGGATAGCAGTCACTTTAGCAGACTCAGTCTCATATGTCTTCTGTCGCCGACTACTTCGTAAATTCAACCAGCAGCTAATGCAGTTGGATTCGGACTAGGACCCTCTGCTTCTTGAATGCGCATTGATGACGAGCAGTTGATGAGTGCTGGATTGAGATGACTCCACTCAATGCAGTCTCGTGCAATGTGGAGATAGGGGAGACAAGTTACGAGATGGTTATTGCGCATAACCTGGGCGTCCGTATAGTGAGCCAAAGGCTATTGACAAGCGCTAGTGATTTAAGTGTCCTACTTCCTTTAGGAGGCATGTTCCGCAGTTGAGCGGCTTTTTTTTATCCATATCGGTCTTCATGTGTTCCAGTAGGAAGAAGTTTGGGGAATTGGAGGATGATCCTTATGTGTGTTCTGAAGGATTGTATAGTGTCGATACAGTGCTTCAGTTTGCTCTTGATCAGTGTGGTTATTCCGGTGCACACGCAGCCTCTGTCAATTCCGACTTTTGTATTTAGTGCACCAAGCAAACCCATACCTCTATTTTCCCAGTAATATTAGTTGACTCTATAACACTTATCTCACTGAAACCGCCAGCATATTTCGTTGTGACACTTTTCTGTGTAGCGATGTCCTAGTGTACTTGTCATGTGCCTGCAAAGAGATGTAACCCAGAGACTTCAGTCTGTGCGTTTCAGTTACATTCGAACTCCCGGAAACAAATTGGAAAACTTTATTTTCATAAATGGACCAGCTATTTATCGTTTACTAAGCCGAACCGTACGGTACCGTGTTTCCTACGGCATCTCATTGTCAAGAACACGGTGGGTTATGTCGTGAGAATATATACCGATGAAATACGGACCAGCACACTTCCATGCCCAATTTTTACCCATGGCCAGTCAAGATCAAACAGATCATGACTTTGTGATAGTACTCTTGTCAGTGTCGACAAGTATCGACTTAATCCAACCCTGATTTGTTCACGCATGTTTTTTTATAATTCCACAGCGCTGGTAAAATCACGCGTCTGGGTGTTGGAAAGAACATGTTTTCAAACCATCATGATGAAAACCGGGTTGGAGCGGATAGAAGAACGGAAAGCATTCCTCAGAAGGTAGGTCTTGACGCACGCAATATAGTTTCCTTGTTTCAGCTCGTCGTCTGTACGCCCGCATTGTTCTAAATGCGTGTCGTACCGTTGTGTTCCGGAGCTGCTTGACTTTTTATTGGTTGAATGTTTGTCAGAAATTCAGTCCTGTCCAGGTGATTTCGAGACAATCATGCTGTGCTGTAAACAGACCGTTAAATATACCAAGTAAACCACACCCTCACCCATCGCATTGTGTGCGTTTTTTGTGCACCACTACATGCATATGTACACGTCAGCAACGCTAGTTCGGCACTTGTTGAGAACTATTCATTACTGGGTTTACAAACTGTAATCTCCAGGTTAGAATTTGGCGAAAATTCTCAAGTAATATTTAGTAATCTTAATTTCTTTTTACAAGAAACACCATTCGGGAGCTCCTAAACCATTTTACGACTTTGAGGTGCTTTGCTTTCGAAGTTTATTCCAAAAAATCAAGCAAAAATCTATATAACGGATGTGGAAGTGTTCCAGCCGTTTTGAGACCACAGATCACTTCTTCGAACACGCAGGACCAATAAATGAATGCGTTGCCAATAATCCTTGGAAAATATCAAGTTACGCGTCATTACAAACCGTTATTTGAGCTTCCAATCTAGACTTCGGGACATGGGGCTTTACTTCATCATGTCGAATTATTTGAAAACGATTGTGACCGCTTGCGTCCTCTGTCCTGCTTTGTTATGAAAAACCGTCCGGATCTGTTCGTCTAAGGCATGCAGTTGGTGGACGTACCACGGGCGGAATGACCTTACTGTCACCGGTTGACTTGATCTCCATTCAGCTGCAAAGTGCTAACCTACCACCACTTAGCGTGTTTGAACTTGTTTTGGACGGACAGACCTCAGCCTTTTTGTGATGAAGACGATGAGGTCGGGGTCGCAGATGAAACTGTCGGTCACCTGTGTGGCGGGCGCTTGGTTGACAGGTCTGATTGCTTTATTATACTGTGAAGGTGAAGAAGTACATCGTAAGCGAGAGATTCGGTTGAAAACCTAATTTCTATGCGGATGGATGCATGCTTCCTCTCTGCTTATCGGGAGGTTTTGCTAACATGTGGGAAATATAATCATTTTGAGTGTTTCGTCTTGGGACAAAGGAGCCCTGCGCACGTACCACCAAGTCTGGTTCGGTTAATCAAATTGTCCTCGCGGGAATTCCGACAAAGACTGACATCAAAACAGTCCTGCTTGCATCGTCTCAACCACAGTGTAACTGAAATGGAGGACGACAGCGTCATGTCGCATTAAGGCGAGCATAGCTCTCCAATCAGCCACAATCAGAACTGTGGTTCTTCTTATACGAATCTAGCTCAATTAAGGTGAAAGATTGCCTATTCGGAGAACACGTCGAGACCTGATAGTCCCACAAACCGGTCGAATCCGGTGGTTGACTGCCTGTCTCCGGCTTTTCATAAATCTGATGTGTAGCACCTGTAGTGAAAGGAAAACACGTTGATTTCTTTAATCTCAGCTCACATGAACACAGGGGTGCTGCACTTTCTTTGGAAATTCTTTGGGACCTCTTTTGGATCAACCTCTAACAATGATTGAGTATGCAGCTGAGCTGTGTGCATACAGAAGTACGGTTTCAACGAATGGTGTGCAACTCACTTCACATCACTCATTTGAGTAGTCTCCATCGTCGCGAAATTATTCTAGTGCGTCCACACCAAACGTGGGGAGCACAGACACGAGTTTTGTTCTTATCATTAGCAGTGGCCTTGTGAGGTTTGAATTTCGGTTGTGTGACGCGCGAGACGCAGTGTTAGCACTGCTCCATCAGCGCACTCTGGATGCATCTGGATTATCAATTCTAGACAGGCGAGTGTATTCACGCTTGAGCGGTGCGATTAGTTTGCCCGATCCTTCGAACAACGAACCCGTACAGCTGGGAAGTTGCCAACGACGCCAAATCCCATCCCGGTATCCAACACATTCTTATCAGGTTAAACAAGACTTGTGGATTTTCGACCACTTGATACTTTGATGAAGAAAGTTTGCCCGATTTGATTATGTTTATTTCAGCTGCTATGAATTTTTCTTCGATAAGTTTAAGCGCGCTTTTCTATTAATAGATAAATGGAAGCAATGAAGGAACGCAAAATCAGAGATCGGACCTAAGCGGATGACCAGGTCTACCAGTTTTACTGAACAGATCGCTTTTTCATCTACATGTTTCTGAGCATCATTCTCAGGGCGCTCGTTAGTTTGCGAACTACCATTGGCCGACATAATTCCAAATGATACAGTCAAGTTGAACTGGTGACCCGTTTCGAGGAGCCGTGAAACGAAAGCTTCATTTAGCAACATTAGATTTCCGTCTCAGTTAGTGTTTCAGTCCATGCATGTACGCGATGGAGGTTTTTTAGTGTTGACCCTTAATTTTATACTGTGACAAACAGATGTTATGCTGGAAGGCTGCGAGTCACCAAGTATTTCATGTTCTTTGGGAACTGCCAACGGTCCACACCTCATGAGTCTTCCGGATTACTCGAAACCGGAATCTTTTCGATGAGAGTGGCACCCTGCACCTGAGCCACCTGGTGACTGGTGACCATAGGTTCATCATGCAAGTCCAAAACCGATGACAAAGATTTCCATCCTACTCATTTGGATATAAGTAATATGCTCCCAAAGGAGAATAGTGTGCGCGAGCAGTCTGGCACCAGTTCTCTGCATTTCACAATGAACCCAATGTAATATGTTTACCTCTGGTCAGGTATGCAGAGAGTTCGAATCCCTTCAATATTCACGGAAGGCGCAATATCAGTATCAGTTCAGTATTACAAAAAGGTTCTAAGGTCTAATGCCTTCCCCACTTCAGGTTACACGTTACAAATGATTCGTTGCGCTCAGCCAAATTACTCAATAAAATTACTCAATTACACCTGTTTTCAGCAGTCATATTGATGAGGTAAACGCACTGAGAAGATAGTGCTGCCTATTCCCTGACGGAAATTACCTCTCCCGTCGTGTTGACTTTAGTTGGACTACCTTGAATGTCATTGCGCGATAAAAATAAGTCTTATCCGATATTTATTCAATAGTTATCAGTTAGACCGCTTGCTAGATCTCGCGAAACACTGAGGACTGTCAAGTAGGATGCTTTTTTGCCCACACACTTTCAGCTATTGGATGACAGGAATGTGTTAGATCATCCCTTAGATCGCGCTAGTGTGTGTTCGAGGAATATCTACTCCTAGTGTGCGATAAATAAGGCCAGCCGACCAGGATCTTCAAAAAGTTGCCATAAAGTGATTGACATATGCGTGAGTTTTTATCTAATTATGTGTGACTGAGGAGACATTTATCAACGCACCTCATATCTGTCAGTCACATTTGGAATAGAATTCAAGAGAAATCAACACACACCAGTGTTTTCAGTGTCCAATCCGGCAAACGAACTGCTGATGTTCTGTCACAGAAGCATCCACCATAGGTGTTCATTTGCTGTCTTTCTTGTGTGGGCGGGTAGTTTGTAGTTAACTCGGCTTTTTAAAATGAAGTCGCAGTTGAATGTCGAGAGTCGATCATAATCTTAATTCCGATAAGAACCCAAGCTCGGTAACTACCAGGTCTTCTTCGAAGATAACCAATCAAGCGAAACTTTCTGACTGTTTGTTAGCAGTCATATGATGGTCTGACATATTCAACAGCTAGTTGGACCAAGAGTACACCGGTGACTTGTGCCGTTTTTTAAATACTTCTTTTTAAAATCTGAGCATAAATAAGCAACTCACAACTGTCTTTTGGGCATCGACGTTGACTACATTTAGAATTATTTTGTATCCGTTTTGATTAAATCACCATTTTTTGCTGATGGTTTATCTCTCGTGCATGATGACCTCGGAGTTCTTTGATGAATCTGACTTTCGCACGGCCCCTGATGCCTTCTTAACCGTTTGTGACCAAATCTGAACTGTTGCTATTTAGTGTAGTACGGACTCAGAGTGCGTAGCCAGTGGCAGACAGTAACCATAAAGTCGCATTCAGTGTATTATGGACAATCGCTCGTCTTACAAAAGGTCATGCACTTGTATCGTCTCAACTCATATCACCCCCTTTTCCTAGTCCCCGTGAATAGATGCCATTTTCGCTTGCTGAGTATGGTGTTTCTGTTGCACAGGAAATAGCACAATCTGGATACGAGGTCACCCTTATCACGACTGACCCCCATATTCATAATCGAAACTCCGTGAAAAACTGGTATAGATGATAGTCAAACCGAATACCTGGTCGCAATGTGCCTGTTTACCCTCGTGTCGTGCCTCACAGAACATCCGTCCTTTGTGTGTGGACTACCGAAATCGTAGGTATGTGGAATCAGAAGAAATTCCAAGTCACCATGTGCGTGTGTATCTGACAATCTGTGATAAAATCGTCTATCAGCATCGCCAGATCTCGTTTTTAAGGTCATATTACTATTACTATCGACGTACTCCTCCATTCTCAGCGTGCCACTCCTCAAAGATGTACCTTCGGAACGTATTCTTCGAATCGCCGATGCTCTTGAAGCACAATATCACGCTCCCGGTGACTGCATCATACGACAAGGGGAACTAGCCGACAGCTTCTTCATCATCCAGTCAGGAACGGTTAGTTTTCTTCTCCTACTTTCTCCCTACACCAAGAACGATTCCCAGTACTATATAGGTTGATTAGTTGCTTGCGAAATTCGTAAGGATTTTTCTCCTGTTAGTTGTGACAGTCGGGTAGACAGTGTGTTTTTCCGATTTTCTTATCAGAGGTATAGAATGTAGCTTACTGAGACCCCTTTAAGTTTGAGTAGTACGTTCCTACTTCCGTGGGCTTCGCTGAGTGACATCGGCTTACATAAGCTCACGCGCAGCATCACACTCGGCTCCACACAAACTGTCGTGGGTTCCCTTGTAAGCACACGTAGCCAGTAGTTTGGTCCTCATTGAACAGCAAATCCAACTCGGCCCGCAAGTCTTTGCACAGATACTAACCCAAGAGAATAAGACCGGCACGCAAAACTGCAAAGACCTGTCGCAAACCGTCAATCGGGCCTAAACTTGATAGTATAATAATGGACACCGGAACTAATTACCGATCTATCATCGAGGTACCGGCGTTGTCCTTCAGTTCTTTTAGGTTTCGGCGTACTACCGCACTTCTATCCAGTATAACACAATGCAAGTATTGCCTGGGGCCGCCCTTCAACACACCGTTAAGGTGATAATGGATAACCTGCAAGTATTCAATTAACCATGCGGCCAGTGATGTTGTTGTCATCCTTAGGATAACAATGTCGATCGGGTGTTCACTGGAAAATGGAACAAACTTATCTGGGTTCTAAAAGATAAAGTTTACCAGGTGAACCGGTTAGAACGCTGGTGGCCCACAAGGCTGATCCTGCTAAGGCACTTACGTCCGTATGTTAACGTGTCTGAGACATCATTGGAAAAATTCAGCCCCTTCTGAGTGGTTTGCCTGTTTTCCAACGTTTTGACGCGTCGCATTTCACAACCTCTCATCCCTGCTTGGAAAGCAGTTCTGTCGATTACCAGGTTCACTCTTGACCTAAAAATGAGGTTACAAGTTTTCCAACTTGTTTGATGGTTGTCCCAATAACGACATTTCGGTATCCCCGATTTCGAACTCCGTTCTTCGGTTTACCGTAGACAAGTTATTTTGGAATGCGAGTTTCGGCCATTCGTTCTAAGTGACGGAGCTGGTTTTGCATTCGGCTCCATGAGCACTCGCTCATCGAGGGACTTCTGTGTTAGAGTTCCAGTCATTCCATTTGACTTGAAGGATTTTGCGCAAACAGTACAAGTGATGTCGGCCAACATCCCGAACATGTCGTCCGTGTAGCATCCAGGTCTGTGCCATTTAGCAGTGAAGACAGCACAACATTCCATGCACAAGTGATGATTACTCTCAGGCGTTTCTCAAGGCAACCAAATCTCATAGGGGCTTTTGCTATTGGTGTTCTTATCTCATTATGAAGTATCATATCTGTGGACAGTTTGCTGCCAAGATAGCAGGCGTCGATGGGGCACGTTATCTCACATACATTTAGCACAACACATGGTGTCTTGTGCTGATAAAAGACAAACATTTTAGGCGTCACTGAACCGAACCTCTTAATTAGCGTGTGTGGTGTGAGTGCAAGTTTAGTGGCATAGACAACTTTCGTTCACAAACTTAACCTTCGTTTTCATTCATCCGTCCACAATTCTCGCACTACCAAGTCGATTTCTATTAAACAAACTGCATTAGCCCGATAGTTCGATTGATGTACGCCTCGTTTTGTCCGGATCATCACCCTTTCTCGACCCTTTTCCCTAACAGGTGAATGTGACCATCACAGTCCCAGGTTCAAACGAGTTCGGTGAATCAACAGAGAATAACATTCGACAGATGTCCAAGGGCGAGTATTTTGGCGAGAAAGCCCTACTGGGCGAGGGACGACGTACTGCCAATGTGTATGCGTTAGGACCGAATGGCGTTGAAGTATTATGTCTCTATCGAAAGTGAGTAAATACTTTTCACTGACGCCCATTTCCATTAGTGAAGAACTCGATGATTTTGTGCTCTTCCAAGTGCCAAAACGCAGAGTAAATGTGGCTAGTTTGCTTAATCTGGATTTTGAAATTTAACCAAGAAACAATTACCAAAATCAGAATGTCCAAATAGCAAAACGAAGCATGTACAGCAATACCCTAAAGAGTGGACACTAAGAGATGTCACGGAGAGTTCTCTCTTGGGGCATCTACGTAGACCAGCTGTGGCATCGTTCCCATGACTGCCTCACACTCCATACATCCCTTCCCCTGGTTTTCTCACAGACAGGTGGATGACAGACTAGAATCATATAGAATCT
Organism: Opisthorchis viverrini; assembly: GCF_000715545.1. Lineage (NCBI taxonomy): Eukaryota > Metazoa > Platyhelminthes > Trematoda > Opisthorchiida > Opisthorchiidae > Opisthorchis > Opisthorchis viverrini. The sequence continues at coordinate 363,271 of NW_008752032.1, read as the reverse complement.
TCTTCTATCGTTGTTCTAATCTGCGTCATCAAGTGGATGGAGTTTTCAGTGGGTTCGTATCAGCATTCTTTACTCATATTGGAGATCACCAGCACGATTCACGATAGTGAATCGTCGATTATTCATTGTAAGAATGATTAAATGGGAATCCTGGTTGTGTCTAGTGAGTTTCAAGTGTCTATGGGACCATCTGAATGGGAGATCCTGAGCGATGGGTCAGCCCATCTCATCAAGACGATCAGTGTGTAGAAGTCTGACAAACTGTCCGCCCCCCCCCCCCGGGTTAAGGGTGACGACTTATCCCTTGAACGTCAGACTACTTCTTGTGGCCAGGCTTTCGAACCCAAAGCTTTGGGTGGGGGCTATAACGTCCCCCTGTCAAATATTTGACGGTCCGGTATTGCATCCCACATACTCTCACAGCGACTCAGTTGCTTGGACCATACGAACGCAGCACATACTACATTAGTGTTTTGCAAACACCAACCGAAAAGCGTACCATTTCCCCTGTCTTCAGGCTTAAAAAACAACAGTCAAACGCATCATTTGGCGCAACAAGACAAGCAATCATGACAGATAGTGTGTTCCTGTTTCCCCACATGACTTTGAAATCGAAGAGAATTCCTCACAGATTTGAGTCTAACCTTCCTAGCTAACACATACGTTGGCGTCGTATATGTTCCATGCTCATCTTGGGAATATCCCACGGTGAGCTTGGAGCGACAAAAATAAGAAAAGAGGCTAGACTTAGTGCTCGAAACGAATGCCACATGTGAACCCAGCATCAACATGTCGACTGATATTTCTAATTTTTTCAATATCACGTTTTTGTTCGATAAATCAAAAACACGTCAAATAACGAACACGTAACCCACGATAAGGTGAGCGTTGTAAATGAAGTTTATAGGTGCACATTCGGCTTTTATGTGAACACTATTCCAAAATAATTGGTGTAATTGGTCCGCTCACTTGGTTTTCTGCATTTTGCGACATGTTGATACACTTTCCCATGGATTTCCCATTTCGATTATGTCTTCCGCAGAGACTTTTTGGAACTGATTGGTGACATCAAGGAATTGATGAACAAACCGTACATGGAAGATGAACTGAGTGCCTGCAAGTAAGTACACACATTTTAGCACCTTGTCGTTTCCGTGAACCTGCCAATCCGGTTACTGTTTCGTTTTTTCCGCTCTACTGTTTCTTGCACAGTAAATCAGAGTTCCTTCCACAATGTTCAATGCTACCACGCGATCCCGTCACAAATGCAATCTTGCCAACTGTCGCTGGGCAAACTGAGAAGGCCGTCCCGTCATCGACCCCGTTCAACATCTCTTCACAAGCTTTACGTCTTTTCCCGCTGGGTCTTGATTCTGTTCTTAAGCCCAGGCCCATGCTAACAAATATCCGGTTAGCTGATCTAGAGCGTGTTTGCGTCTTGGGCGTTGGCGGTTTCGGACGCGTCGATCTGGTAAGTGTTGTCACATTACTGTGTTGTTCTATCTTTATCCAATTGACTGGTTTTGGCGTGACATAGTGGTACCCTGTGGCCTGCACCGATGGATGGTGTGTAGCCCTGACAGTTGTGATTGTAGTTACAAGCTTCATCTCCCTGAGTCTTGATACTGGCATGCCGTGAAGTTCGTAATACAAGACGGGCGCACGAACGAGGGTTGATGGATTCTCCTTGCATGCAGTTAATGGCTATTTGAATCGCACCCAAATTCTGATGCTCGACCTGAGGAATAGATTTTTAATTATGTTTGCTGTTGCATCTGCGTGGATTTTACAAGATTCGTGAGCCCAGCCTATAGTGAGTCTCCACTCTTCAATTTCGGCCTCTTAAAGGTAGACTGTCATGTCGATAGGTAACCTTTGGGTGATGCGTCATGTTGTGTTTACCTGGAGCTGAGTCATAGCCTCTCCAGGATTCGGCCCCCTATGATGCCGCTACTCTATTAGAGCCTCTGTTCAGCGTTTACTTTAGCGAGCTTGAGGCACATACCTTAACCGCTTGTTATGGTTCTTGGATTGACTGTGCTTCCGCCCTGATGTCTGGGGTACAATCAGGTCCTGTCTCCTGCATTTCAGCAAAAGATCTTTACAGAGAATCATTGAGCGAAGCGAACGCATTTGATTCTGTTGAACCACCTTCTGTGTGTGAATGTTCGCTTTTGAGTTTGGCATGGGCGGGTTAGTCTGTAACCTATGCTGTGTGAAGGCCTATCGTTGCAATGCAACGCAAGGTGTCAGATAAATCTAGAAATGCATACTAACCTACTGTTATCCGAAGTTAACCAAGTCCTGGCTTACTGTAACTCACTAAATGGATTGCCTGAATTTGGTTTTCGGGTGATAGTGATTCCCAGCCAACCTTAAGTAGAGACCCTCATATTTGACCATTGGAAAACAGCTGTGCTGTGAAGCCTACATTAGAGTTACGAGTGTCTTTCTCTAACCGGCGCCTGCGTAATAATTGTCATCTGTCCCCTTCTGAGCGAACCCTGTGGGATTCATGTACTAAGGTTCCTTCTGGTTTGATAGTCATTTGTTTTCGTAGTTTTGGATCTCAATCTCTGGTCCTATATCTTGCCATTAACATGTGATTTCAGCTGTTTCAAACGGTTCCACACTCCGTCGGGCACCAACCGCTTGCGTTGATAGCCATCATGCTTTGAGATTCGTGGACACTTTTGGGGTAAAATAAGAAGATGAAAATAGATGACAGTGGTGTGTTTTATGGAACAATTTAGCTGACGATTTGATCAATGTTCCGTTGGACGCAACGTATGTTCAGTCAGTCTTATCGATCTTTAAAACACTACAGAAAACTGCGTGTGCTCCTGAAGGGTCTTCAACCAAGAGTGAACCAAAACCGAAAGGATGTCACCGTGAGTGTTTGGTCTAATCGGGAAGGAGCTAGTTAGCTATGGAGGAAAACTCACTCGCAAATCGTTTAAAACATAATCCATGGTATACTTATCTATCATACTGGTTTAAAAAACGGATTGTCGTTGAACCACTGTAGATCAACAACGGTTGACACGTTACAAACGTTCCCAAGAGTCATTCGATGTCATCCTTTCGTTGATCTCAGGTTTTGACGTAGTTCACGCGCTCACAGCGATAAGCGAATTCGGATGATGTTCTGGCCCAATGATGGTTCCTGTTCAGCGGCGTGTTCAGATGCATTTCGGTTCACCAATTTCGACAACCACCCCTTTTATAGCTTGCAGGTGGACTACTGATAGGGTCATATTATATTACACGTAATATTGCAATGCAGTATTATAGAATAATACAGAACTGATAAACAAGTTGATTCTTATGGTCGAAATAGCAATGAAACGCTTCGCATCTTCTCTATGCTGTCAGCTTGATATGCCTCAACTTTCGGAAGGGATGCACATCTCTTGATTGTTTTGTTGTTTTATCGTTCAAGCTATTGATTACTCTAAGGTCAAGGAATGTGAAAAAGATTAATCAAGCTGATAGCGGTATTTCCGACATATCACAACTAAAAAAATGTTACCTCAAAATGTAGTCCTTAAACTTGAGTGCTTCAAAAGCAGCTAGAGCATTCAACATTGACAACTGCAGCCGTCTAAACAGTGATGTCTCAGTCTGAAATCGTGTGAGCAGGGTGAGTGTGTCAGTTTTTCTTTCAACCATTTTTATTAACACACTATCTAGGTTTGAGAAGTTTCCATTTGATGCAAAAAAAGGTGGGCAGCTCAGGTAATGTAGCTGATGGCTGGCATCTTTGTTGAGATTTCCAAATTCGTTTAACGCCTACACAAAAACGATACACCGATGACATCATACCGGTTGTTGCCGAGACGTTTGCAACTCAGTTGCCACTTTCGTTGAACAAGTTAACCGTCAGGTTGGCGGCGTACTGCTAATGGTCGGGAAACTCACCAGTACCTTGGGTCGTTGATGTTCATTACTCGTAACTGCGTTGGTCTCCTTGAACTCATGGAACACGTACATTTCTGTGGTTTCTTCGACCTCATTTGTAAAGCTCCATTTCCGAAATTTTCGACTTGAACTGGTCTTAGCGAAACACGCTCATTTGCAAACAAATTTGGTTTAGCGACAGACTCACTTGGAACCGAGCTGAATCTCTCCTTTGTGATGTAAGCCAGCACTTTTCCAAACTAACGCCATCTATATTTCGGCGTTTTCGCGACTGATTTGCTGAACTGCCATGGCGCCGTTGTAGGATTTTTTTTACTACACTGCAAACTGCTGCCTTGTAGTAGGCAGAATGAAATCGGAACATCAATGTCTGTAGCTCAGCTTGGCGTACCATCCTGTCCCCGGAAATCACTATAAAGTTACCTTTGATGGTCGAATTGGCGAAACTATTCCAGTCAATGAAATCATTCTGCGACCTCCATCCTTTTTCCTAATGAGAAACAGTAATGTAATGATACGCATTCTGAATGGAGCGGAAACGTGAGACGAATCAGATAACTTGTTTGGAAAGGCCATTTAAGGGGAATTTTACCCAGTGGCATGACCTATTTTTTCCCACAGTGCTCCAGATGTTGAACGGCACAGCAGGCGCTACCCCAGAAGAAAAGGGATTCATCTGCCAGCTTTCATTTCTCACAGTCTTCCCTGCATGTGATACTGGTGGAGATGGGCAAACGTAACTTTCCTACCAATGCATTCATTATTCCCCACATCGAGAGACGACTGCACATCACGTTGCGGATACCTTAATATGTAGGCCTTCAAAACTCAGAAGGACGCCTTTGCAGAACGATGATGAAAAGCAGACGTGTTTCCGCTTACGAAAGTGAGAAGATGCAGAGGCATATTAGTCCTTGTCTGTAAACTGCGCGGTTCAACGAACTACCCAACAGTACGATTGTGAGACAACGTGGGTCTGTCTGAAGCATGATCAGTTTCCACTCGACAATCTCTTTTCCGATTTTATTCAAAGCACCACATCGGCCCAGTTAACTATAAATTTACTGGTCGGAATAAGTGGAGGTATTAGGCTAGTGAAATCCGCCACTGAGTTACGCAAATTCGATTTGTCAGGGGGTTTTCTGCAACTCCTCGGATTTGGTTTGATATTTCTTGTCGTGTTCCACCGTATATCTTTGATTCTCACGAGAATTTCAACGACATTCTCATGGAGTTTCACGAATGGCCGCTGATGTGAGCAGTTCTCTGTTGATGGGTCTTACTATTGTTTGGTGCTTACCGTGAATAAACGTAAAGCATGCATGTATATTTCAAAATAGGCACACGAAGCACTGCGACGTTTCCCGACAAATCGTTAGTTTTCGCCAAAGAACATCATACCGGGTTTCAAATGGTGGATGCAAATGTTCATGAGGGATTTATCTGTCGTAACTTTGCTCAGTTTGTCCCATAAATCATGCTTCTGGCAACAGGCAACATCAGCGATGCGGGACACGTCACTTCCAAACGATCATTTTGTGGATTCGAGCGTCATGTGCACACACTCTGTGACGTCACCAACGCGAATCTAAACTTTGTTCCCATATTTTTAAAGTTTACTTTGCTTGCAGGTGATAAAACAGCATCGTTTGTTTGCTCCCTAACACCGATCATGATTGGTCAATGGAAGACGTTTCGACAACATGATACTAGTGTTAGAAAAATTTCCCATCTACCTGAAAAGAATTTCAAACCAGTTAATCTAATTCGACTCATTCTTCAGAACTAGCTGTTTAGCGAAACAATCTTTCTAAAAACTATGCACAGAATGTCTCTCGTGGAGTCTGATAAATGGAAATAGTATTATCGTACTTTTACTAATAGCACCGTGCGCTGGACAGTTTCAAAACCGTATTTATCCTCCAATACGTGCTACGATTATGGCTTTCGTGGGAACGAGGAAGGTAGCGAACAGAGCTTGTTTTTTGTGATTGTTCCTCTTGGCTAATACATCACAAATTTGTATGGTAGCAGAAAGCACTTGGGAAAGGTTAAGATCGGGGCTACTACAAATCAAAGGAAGGGGGGTGGGTTGGACCAGGGATAGGTCAATGGGTCACGGAATCAGGTAAGTGACGTCAATGTCAGACAAACTTGTGGGACCGGATGTTTCGTAGGCCAGTTCAAGTTCAGAGGTCGCACAAGATTCTTTTGGATGCAAAGTCGCGGATTCAGCAGTCAGATTCCAATCGCCTCTGCGATCGATAGTAGTCTGGATCGTACCAATCGTGATCAGTTCAGAGGTACCCGGTATATGATGTTGAAGGCCTGCTCCTTGTCCATGAAATGAGTGGTTTCGGCCAAACGTGATGCAATCGCGCTCGAGCCTGGTTTCTTCCCACTACCACTCAGAGATACGGAACTATGTTCTCGCATTCTGTCCGACAAATTTGGTTTTGTATGCAGATAGCTTACATAGTTTTTTTTCAATTATGGGCTAATAGGAAATATATTCTGAGGACTAGTCTGACTTTAGTTCACTCTATGTCTTATTTTCTCGTACTTGAGGTCGCCCAACAGGTGAAAGTTGTCATTTGCTGTCCGACACTGAAGATGCATTTATTCTCTGCGTAGTTAGTTACATTGGTGATGACAATCGATGACAATCCGGTGAAACATATCTCTGAGATCTTGGCGTTAAGCTAACTGTTTTGTGTGCTTTCTCTGTGCGCATGGCTCACACAGACACATGACAAATCGCGGAGGACAACTATTTCAATCAACGTTGTTCTTTCGGGTAACAGTTGAATCACCCAAACAAATGTGTCTGTTACGAAACAATTCGAACCATAGTCGTCTGATACTCCTGTTCCTTTTCCATTTATTCCAGGTAACCCTGTCGTACGATCGAGCACAAGCATTTGCGATGAAGCGGATGCAGAAGCAGCATATCGTACAGACGCGCCAGCAAGAACACGTGCATTTAGAAAAGGCAATTCTCTCAGCAGTCGATTCCCCTTTTATTTGCCGGTAAGCAGATACATACAGTTGTGTAAGAGTTGTTCTCACGTGATGCCGTACATCATCCAAGTCCAGATGGGGCGCCATGTACGGTACAAATCCAACATACCACACGTGTCAGGTGAACCGCGAACACTATTTACTGCAAATGGACATTAATAAGACAACTTGGGTTCACTGTTTCATTCTTGCGCGAGAGATCGCTACACTGTTCGCCCGCTGGTTATTGGGAGACAGCGTTTCGCTGGCTGTTTGTTATTCCCTCGTATGGAACAACTTGTATTGCGTTAATATGCAGGGTAAAGGCTTGGCCAAAGACGTTACAGCCAATAAAAAATGATCTTGTCGTTTTGCTTCGACGGATCATCGGTACAGAGTGGCACTTTTTATAGATGTTACGAGATGTTTGGACATCATTGATTGGTGCGCATGACAATTGCGCATCAATTGCATTGATGCTTAGTGCTCCAATTTTCTGTTCACGGGAAGAATAGGAAGGTTACATTTTTGCCCACACTATGTTGCCATTGTATCAGTACGTACTAATGTCCACGAAGAAGATTTTGTCAAGAATTTTCGAACCTAAAACCTGTGATACTCATGATTGGTGGATATTACGTGGAACTGTTTTGATAAATGCACCTAATCCTACACGAAGTCATGCGGAAAGAGTTTACCACTTTTCACTTAAAAAAATGTGCGCCACTTACCATAGATCACGTAGAAACCTGGCGAACTTTGCACACTGATCACGAAACTCGTTTGGGAGGACAAAGGTTACTGTGTCATTCGTCGAAAAATCCATCAAATTTGCTCATGAAAGCTGCTTGTACGCTCCTGCGAGGGTCCAAATATTTATCTGACCAGTTACTCCATTCAAATTATTCACTGAAAGGCCTTCTGCTGCACCATCACGTGAGGCGATTCGGTATTTTGAGCTGTCGAACATAGCAAGATGTGTCATCGTATCATTCCGTGTATCGTTCCAACTCACGTCGTGTTGCAAAAACTTCGTCTTTTAGAGTCTTGTCGGTGTCAGGCACTGAACCGAAACAATGTAAACAAAGTTGTGACAGTTTTTTCGCTGAAACATTTCGTAAACAAGAGATTCAGTTGATTCTCCCGTTAATACCAAATTAATTTGCAAACAAATATATTTCGTCTAAAACGCAGCTAAATCCATTGTCGGGCGTGGAAGCCCTAATAACCGATAGTATATAGTGAGATAATGGCCCAGGATCTCAAACATAAACCAGACAAAAGCCTTTAAGCTCGATCAAATCGTTTTAGCAGCAAGGCCTGCCGTTATCACTGGTAATCCTAGCTTGCCATGTAGTATCGCCAGGGGAATCAGTGAATACGGTTTTGACGCTAAGGAAAGCAAATGAACACGTTTTCATTTTAAGCTGTTACTGTTGGGTGTCTTGTTGAGATTGTTAGCTGAGCTGGGCGGAACGACGAGAAAACGCTCAGTTGTGTAGTTTGTAACGAGGCGTATGATGGACATGTTTTAGTACGCATCAGTACCCATAATTTAAGAACACAGGTAGAAGTTCGTAGAACTCGTACAGTGGCAACTTTTGATGCAATTTATTGTGTATGCTGATGTGCCATTTTGGTGAGTAGTTTGAGGCTAATTGGCTGGTCAGTTGACTGAGGTCCTCTGGGGTTAGAACCTGGACAGCTTTCTTCAAGTTGGAAACATTTGATGTTTTTTCAAGATCAATCAAACTGTACAATTTCAAACAGTTGAAAATAGCCGGTGATATTATATTGGGATAACAGCGTAATTTTTCTTATGGAATCTTTGTGGACGAAGCACAATTACTTCGAGAATGTCATTCCTGGTTTGTAATTTTTAGCTGTTCAATCCTAGATTCCACCTTGAGGCGCTTCCAAAAACACATAATTCCATCGGAGCATATTCAAATCCGTTAGTTTGTTACCTGGGCTGGACAATCCAACCACCCGACAAACCAATGGCCATCTATCCAACATTTCTCTCGACAACATTCTTTATATGTTGATGTACTGTTCGCCACTTACGCTGCATTCATCATAGTGAAGCTTCTGGCGCACCATTATTGACGAACGTCTTCTTCATGCTACGAACTTCTTCACGTATTCAACCCTTCTTTCCGGCCTTTGAGATAGTGCTGCATGTTCTCTACTTACTCACTTCGAAACGTGGCACATCTGGTACTCGGAATTCCGACAGTAAATTTCACAAGGACGTCAGGATAGATCGCATCTGGCGCATATAATGGACGGTCATAACTTCGTACCAGGGAAGGCTGAAATAGGGATAGAGCACTCGACTTTACTGTTCGATGAATGGTCAGAAGCGTGGCCGCTGCGCGCCGAGGAAGTCAAAAGACTTTCAGTGTTTGAACACCGACGTCTTCGCCCGAGTCCGGTGGGAACACCGGATCAGCAGTGCTGAACTACGTTGGTGGTATTCGGAAGAAATGATTTGTCCACTATAGATGAACTGATCATATTGAATAAATTGCGCTCGCTTGGCCACGTGCTTCGTATGCTAGTCGACCGACTTCCTTGAAGGGTTTCTTTCGCACAATCACGTGAAGGGTAGAAACGAGCCAGAGGCGGTTAAACAATGACTTGGCAGCGAAATGTGAAAGCCGTTACCAGCAAACTCATCTGCGATGATCATTACCATCTCCCTGGATGGGGACCTTAAGATGGGGCCAAACCAATGGTTAGAGACATTGTCAGACATGGCCCAGTCTCGCCCTCGATGCCGCTCGTGCATCCAAGCTATTGCCTTCAATGCGTATTTCCCTTCCCGATCCATCCACTCAAAAGTCTACTGACTGACTGTAGTTACGTGCTAATTTATCAGCTTCCGCCTCAAATGCGCAGCTACCTAACCGACCTCCCCGAATGATCGGTGAACGAAACTGTGGCAGCTAAAACCACTGTACGACAAGTACGCGGTTATTACAGTTGACAATGATGATGATTTTCGTCACACTATACCCACTGTACAGTGATTAAAAACAGTCTACTGTGTAACCCCAACTTTTGTGTATACTAGTTATCTACCTGTCTGTCTTCTGAGGCACATTGGCTAGCGTGTAGGTCAACGTTTTGCCATGTAGGCACTTACCCAGCCCGTCACATTCAGCTTTCCGTTCTCATGTCTGTCCTGATATTACTGGTTGACACAGAAAAGCTAACGCCTGGTGACATCGAGCCGCTGATAATCAAATATGCTCCATTTTCCGAGATAAGTAGCTGCAGATTATCAATCTGGCTGATAGTTAGATTGAGTCATCATCTAAGGTGTAGCGTAATTTCCACTCGAGTGACCGCTCGATTGTGAGAAACTAACACCTGTTCTGTAAACAAGTCCCCGTAACGTAGGTGGGTAGTTGAAAGAGTAGTGATACGTTAGGAAGAGAATTTTATTCCTCGGCGTTTTGGCCACGACGGTTGGTTTTAATCAGCAAATAAATAATCAAGCAACCATCCCGACCGTTGTCCGATTGTCCGAACTAACCTAGGTATTAGCAGTGTGTTGAGACTGGGGTCTCTGTTTTGTGTTGTCGATGAGCTTGGTGTAGTAGCTCAAATTGTAATGACGGATGGGACATCCGCATGGCGTTCCGAGTCCGTTCAATTAAGCCATCCACAACAACCGTTGCAAATCGAAGACCGTGTGAAGGCTACTCGTCTTTCAGGGTGGGGACCGCGTGATCCCCACTACGCCTGGTTGGAGACACTACAGGCTATGGCTGCCAACCGATGTCAGTGGCGTTCTTGTTATTAGCTTCTATCCTGATTGCCCAAGTGCATGTCTGGAAGTGTAGGCATCTCGGAATGATTGTGGTAAGCTAGTACTAAGTCCCTTCCCCGTCAAATAAATCATGGTTGTACAACAGTGAAGTATCGGTGTTGAACACTGACGTCGATGATGATGATGATGATGATGAAGATGATGTTCATTCATTTAGCTCGATGTTCGATCAGTTAGCTTTTTGCGAAGGCCAAACGTGGTGGTTGAAACATTGGGCAGTCAATTCCTCTCCTACTACCGTGTCATTCAGACACCAGCTGCAGTTATCCTGCACAATTCCCAAACTTTGGATTTCATTCGTACTGAATTCAGTTTTCCTACCCTGAAATCTCCCTGGCTTGGCAGCCGCCTGCTTTAGTTCTGCTGCTACCCTCCGAATGATAGCGGTTAGTCAGCTTGAAACTGGATTCGATTTTTTGTATTTTGATTAGTCACATATGGATGCAAAAGTGTACTCTATAGACAAACTCCAGTGGAAATTGTCTGTAGTTCGGAGCAAAGATGACGTTCATCAGAAATTTAAGTATACCTTACCATAGGTATATTTACGACAACGTTGATTCGGCATGCACACCTTCAAACTCATTAGCGTCTTCTGATTAGGGTTCTGGGCTTTAGAAGTCTGTAATATTGGTACCGCTTTAATCTTTATCTATGGCCTGATTAGCCTGTTGCACCCAATATTCAGTTTTAATAGTGTTCGAATATCTAGGATGACAGAGTTCGTTTTTTCTCACTGAATTGTCAGTCTATTTGACCGGATGTATTTGTCCTAAAGATGGGTTAATTGTATACATGTGCTCTGTCCAATCAATTTGAACAAGTTTGGTGCAGGGAACATATGATCTGTTCTTTGTCACTGTCTAAACCTATTTGGCTATTTGGTTTGTCATGCAATCAAGATGACACTGTACAACCGTTTCGTCTTTGTTGGGAATCGGCGGTGCACATCTCGACCATTAGTTGAACACTTAACCGTTTGGTCACGAGTGGCTGATCAACCACCACTCGAACATGTTGACGTAACCCTATTGTTTGACCGTTTCTTTTGCTTCCGCTTCTTCAAGTCCATTTCCTTAGGCATGATGAAGTTATCGCTATGCTTTCTGATTTATCCGCATTTCTACTGACACACTCCACCACTTCGCTTCACAACGACGCTCTGACAATGTCATCTCGACTGGTGACGAGCCGTTTGCAGCCTATTTGCTGCGGAGATGTTCTAATCATAAAGCGGTGTCATGTCACCCTGTTCAGTAAGAGGGCTCCACCAGAGGTTCTCGGAATTCTCAATTAGCGATAGGATTCCCATGGTCTCTAACGCCTGAATGAACTTTGGAAACCTGGTTGTTTTGTTCCGTATTTTTGTCTCCTTGCTACATTTATTAGTGGTAGAAAGACAACCTGTTTGAAGGAAAAAAGTATTGCGGTTGCGACCACCACTTCATATGATTTGGTTTACGTAAAAGCGTTAATTAGGTTTGCGTGAAAATCGTTGGGTTGTGTGATTTGATAGCAATTTTGTTTTAACTTGTGTGTGTACCAACGTTCAGCTCCCTCTAACTACCTCCCATGACTGACATTCAGTGGCTCGTGTTACAAAAAAAAACGGAACAGGCTTGTTCTGTTTCTGTGTGTGCGTGAAGAAAATATTTTATGCGTTTTTCACCATGCGGTTTTCTTCAGTCTGGGCATTTCCCTATGCGTTAGTCCGCAGCACCCAAACGACGAATTTTTTCGTTGATTAACTAAGATCGGCAGGAACATCGAAACGGTTGAGATTTAGGCCAAGGTCTAATTTTTGTTCGCCTTACCTACCCATATTTGTCACTGAATAGCACTAAGGTAACATTTCGTGTTGGTTTACACGCCCACATCCAGTCACAAAAGTACAAAGCCACCCTCGTTTCACACCATAACCCCACTATGGGATGATTCAGTAGGTGGATAGTGGGTATCGTCACGTCAATGCAAAAAAGCGGTCGACAATGGGCGCGAAATAACTGTTAGATCAATTTATGGTGTCATCCACAGTTTTTCCCATGTAATCCGACCACTTCAATGTAAAACCCTTTCACATGGCTTCGCCTTATTTTAAGTGGACCCTCTATTCCTATTTTGTGGTAATCACTTACCAAGTAAGTCCTACACCCTTGTTTAGTATGTTCTAGTACATTCCATCGCCCCCTCCCCACTGCAAGTTGGCCGGTCCAATAGCCTCACACGGGAGCAGCGGAAGCTAGCTCCTGATTGAGTGAGCGGTGTGCGTTGAAACCTTGCGCTTCCCTGTGACCATAAGCGAACGGTAGGTCTGGATGTACGCATTCAAGCCTTGGATGCAGACCAGGCAGAAAAGTCACCCTCATCTATAACCCCCGACTGAATTTTACCTTTGTATACATGGTATAAATGTGATAATATCTATCATGTGTACAGTTCGTTGCAAACAGTCCAATGTTGATACGCCTCGAGTAGTGGGTCGGTACTTCCGTGCCTCGTTACCAGGACTCCAGGAAACTTGGTTGAATCAGAAAGGCTGAGCAGCCTAGTGCATACGAGTACTGTGAGCAGACACACGGTTACGTTAGGCTGGGATTCCCCGTGGGGATATGTTATATTTGATTATTCCCAGTATACTTTGCGTCCTTATTCGTAGCTTCAAGACTGGTATCATCTCAGGCTTTGTAAGCGCCCGTCAAGCACAGGTTTTCCGAATTAGAACCGATGACTTTGCTCCCTGGGTTACAATAAAGCTGACTGTTTAACCCATTTTATGCCAGGAACATAAATCGTATCTCTGGTAGAATCAGTTTCATGTGGATGGGACTGCTTACACCAAATGTTACCGTATCTTTAGTACCAAGGACATTTTAAAATGTTTTGGTTGCTCCAAATCATATTTGCACTTTTCCATTGGAGTTGGAGTTCACTGGCTCTTCTCTGACTTAGAGGCCGAACATTTCCAAAATTCCAACATTTCAAGAACACCTATTTTCGGCTCTATTTCTTTCCCAGGCTGTATGCTACGTATCGAGACAACAAATATATCTACATGCTTTTAGAAGCTTGCCTTGGTGGAGAACTTTGGACGATATTGCGTGACAGGTGAGCATATCTCCAGTTGTGGCCATCGACTGTCAGGTTTGTTTTGTTCAATTGAAGTAGTTGTGTTTTTGGAACTAATGAGATCGACCTATTAGAAAAGATAGGCAGCCGGATCCTGCAAAACAGATCCCGCTTGATAGATTGAATTTCACAGGCGTTGTTTCCCTAGGTGTCGAAGACTTCGAGCTTAGCGGAGAGTCATTTGGACACCGAGGCGCTCATTATATTCATTACTGGGCGCAGTTTCAGCTTATTCACTTTACTCAACATTTCATATCTGCCAATATTTTTTCGAACTTAAAAGGCATTTATCCAGTGATACCCATTACATTGTAACATATACAGTCAGCATGTTGGTTCACCTATGCAAACTTGTTTTATGGACGATCCTAGTGGGTTTTTAGATTATCATGTGGAGAGACGAACTCTGACTGGAGTTTACACTAATCAGCTTGCACGTTAGCTCGCGCTCAATATGACAGATAAGCAACCATGGCCGCTGGAATCCATGTACCACTTGCAAAATGAAACCTCCGAATTTTGTGATCTGGCCTTTCTATGGGAGAAGACCGTAACTTTGCGACCTATTTGAATGTCCCGCAACTTTTGGAAGACAGTTCTTCATGCCTATACTTGCAAGCTCAGTAGTCACAAAAATCCACTTGGTATCATTCCAGGTTTTCATTGCTGAACTAATCCACAAGCCAGATGGATTCTTTTCCATTGAAGACATCCTGTAAACACTACTTGCGTAAAATCTGCGCCCTATAACCGGAAGAATGTATGAATCCAGTCAAATCTATATACTTACCACTAGAGAACTGGTGTGTCCACTATTTAGCTATTCACTGCACTTTGTTGGACGTTGATGGGGAATCACTAAATCGTAGAACCATTGTCTACGTTCCCACTCGCTTCACACGTTGGTAGATCACAAGATTTACGCTTCACTTGAGAAACTTCTAAGAGCGATCATGAGAAATGCTGAATCTGTTCACCGCCTCCACATGCTTGCGTAGCCGGATGAGATTCGGTCATAGGGATCATGGGAAATTACTTATTTTAGTGAGTGTTGAGCGAAACCAATGATACGGTTTTGGCTTGCAACCAACCTTTTGAGTGTTTTACTTTGTTTGACCAAAAATAGCGCCCACGTCCTTAGGCATGCTTCGTTGATTCCCTCTCGCCCCCTCCTCTCTTTAATTTCCTCAGTCATCATCTGGACGATAGAACAACTCGGTTTTGTCTGGCCTGCTGTATAGAGGCTCTGGATTATCTACACGCTCACGGTATCATCTATCGGGACCTGAAACCGGAGAATATGCTCATTACCGCCAAGGGCTACATAAAGCTAGTGAGTTCCTTGATAGTTCGTCGTGCGAATTGATGGTAATTCTAACTCCCTCTGGATTGTCTGTCCAAGTTCGGTAGTCGGAACAGCCTGCTAGCGTTGTCAAGATGTCTGGTTATGGCATACTGCGTCACATGAGGAAACATGTTTACGCTAGAATTGATATTGGCTACCCCTTCTAAGGCGGGAAACCCTGAAGACTGTAACCCGTTCCCAAACACTAAGGAATATTTTCTCAAAAAAACAGAACATCGGGAGATAAATGCCACGTAGCCTCGTATAGGAGTGATCTCTCCTCGGATAAATTGCTTATTACGCCATTCTTTAAAAAAATCAACCTACAGCGTGGGTATGGACAGAGCGAGCTCAAGGTGTCTCAGTGGTTAAAGCGTGAATTTACTTACGGAAAGGTCCGTGGTTCGAACCCAACTCCTGTATCTCGACGGTTCCTCTCTAAGCCTGGGCAACGGGGCAGTATCTCAGTCCTCGTCCTTCTTTCAGGTAGCATGTTTGCTAGGCACCGGAATGGTGTTACAGCTGAACGATTATTATTATTATTATTATTATTATTATTATTATTAATATTATTATTATGGGTGTGGACACGAAGGTGGGTTGTGTCTTTTCACATAATCTCGGCATTTATCTAGCCGCTTGCCTTGTGATACTCATTCTAGTTACGTTAGACAACCCGTACTTTCAAATTAAGGACCTGCACACCCATTAATGGTAGGTTTTTTAACGTGGCTTGGGTACGGAGATGTAACCGTGCATATATTAATCATATCCCAGCTATTGCTTCTATAGCGGAACTGCTTTCCCCGGGTGTATAAAGAGCCGCGCGTTGCAAACGTATACAACATGGCAGGAGAATAGAAGCAGAAGGATATAGACACTTGGAGATAGAAGCTGACCCCGCTTATCGAACTAGTTGAACGTGTTATTAGGTCAGTACCGTAAACGTGTCCCCATACACTACTCTTGACTATCTATAGGCGTGACAACGTCCCTGGTATCTTCTGGATGTAGTGCAGCGTTAATTCGTGTAACTTTGGGAAATCATCCTGAGGTGAGGAATGCTGGAAATGTT
>NW_008752032.1:339538-346065 GCF_000715545.1 Opisthorchis viverrini | reverse complement strand
TACGTTAGACAACCCGTACTTTCAAATTAAGGACCTGCACACCCATTAATGGTAGGTTTTTTAACGTGGCTTGGGTACGGAGATGTAACCGTGCATATATTAATCATATCCCAGCTATTGCTTCTATAGCGGAACTGCTTTCCCCGGGTGTATAAAGAGCCGCGCGTTGCAAACGTATACAACATAGCAGGAGAATAGAAGCAGAAGTATATAGACACTTGGAGATAGAAGCTGACCCCGCTTATCGAACTAGTTGAACGTGTTATTAGGTCAGTACCGTAAACGTGTCCCCATACACTACTCTTGACTATCTATAGGCGTGACAACGTCCCTGGTATCTTCTGGATGTAGTGCAGCGTTAATTCGTGTAACTTTGGGAAACCATCCTGAGGTGAGGAATGCTGGAAATGTTGTGTATGTGACCGATTCTACCGGAGACGTTGGTTGCATCGCATCCCGACGGTCTTTTCTAAGGAGCTGTGGAAAGCTGAAGTTAAAAATGTGAATAACACACTGCCTAGAAGTGAATGAGAAAGCTGCCGGCAAACCAACCGATTTCGAGAGGCGAAAGATTGTAACAGGACTCAAGCACAATGATCAGCCCTGGACTGATATGAACAGATCCGCCGTTGGGAATACGATGAATTCCAACTGCTTTCTGATCTTAAACGTTCCCTACCAGGATCGCCTCTGTTTCAGCCAGCCCTTTCGATTCCGTCAGTACAGGCCCCTGTGGGTCTTTATTTAAAATTTCTCAGCTGCGACATTAGCTCGACTAATCGTCGGACGTTTTCATGGACTGTCCATGGTATGTGCATCAGCACTCAGGAGAGCATAACTTTAATGAACTCTATTCGGTTCTCGAAATTGCCGCTTCCAGCCCACACCGGTTGGCTCATCGACTGTCACCAGATATTTTTAGTACACTACCGATTTCCCCCTGACTTGATGTGAATTGATCCACCGTATAACCCGCCAGGATACCCTAAGACAGAAATACAGGGTATTTCGCATCTTCTAGGCTTATATGGGGTTGCACACTGAATCCCAGCTGACATGAACACTCGGTAAGTTTGGTTTTTCCGCCCGAGCTGCGTGATCACTACCAGTCTCTGACGCAACTACATTACAAAGCTGGAAGATAAAGTGGCGCAGAAACATGATGCCTTTCTCCTCTGAGGCTCCCTGTCATGATGGAACCACTTTACTGTTCCACGAACTATTCGCTCTGTTTAATGCATGTGTCACCACTTATGGAAATTTAAATTGGATCGGAGAGTCATTGCGGGCTTTGCTGTGCCGTTCACCGTCTGCTAACGTCGAATCTGTTGAGTAGAGCCAAATAAGACTTTATCCCATGGCATCAGCTCACTAACCTAGGAGCATAAGGAAAGCTGAATCTCGATGGAATAAATAGAGTGAACTAATCAAATATCATGATGTGGCAGGATGAAAGTTCGCTGCGCAGCAGGTCAAACAAACAACCTATCAAGTTTCACACGCTCGGTTCATTTGCCACAAGGCCTGAAAAGGTGCAGTTTTTCATTTAGCTTTGGTTGTTCGTTCGTCGGACAGCTCTCCTTTGTCACGTCACGGTCGGTTGTGTTACCAGCGGATGGGTGAAACGGTCATGGAATAAATCTACGTATTTTTAAATGTCCCGATCGATGAATGTCGTAAACACTACGTGTCTGTGTCTGAAAATATGTTCGGACCGTATTTGTACACAGCCTGCGGAACCCTGTTGCAAGACTACAAAATCGATTGTCCAACCGAATGTGCAATATCGCTGATAGGTTTCAAACCTGGTTTCAGCCATCTGGCGTCAGTAACAGACAAGTCTGGTTAAGCAGCTGTTGCACGCGGAAACAGAAAAGGCCCATAAAGGAAACTATTCGCAAGGTTGCTGAAAACTCTTCGACACCTACAACCGCGACAGCCTACAACCGGTTTCGCCTTCTCGGGGCTCATCAGGTAGGGGCGGTCCCCGAGTTCTCGTCAACCTTACGTTCTGCTTAAACCCAGCAAGCTCGTGAGCAGTTTTCTTTATGAAAATAAACTGCGATATCTCGAATATCGTGCCAACTGAAACATGAGGCGGCCTTTGTACAGCACTTTCAGTTGTAGAAAAGAGATTCAGCTGAGTCTCTCGTGAGAACCAAATTGATTTGCAAATGAGTGTATTTCTAGAAATGGTCCAACATTAGTAAAGACGATTGTCGGATGATTGAAACATCAGATGACTCGGATCAACAAGCAGTAATTAGGGTAGTTGGCGTCCTGAAACCTGGGGCTCTCACCCGCTTCAACCGTTGAATTTCTGCTTGGCTAAAGAACGAGTGAGCTAGGTAATACAGAAACCTACTCTTTCCGAATTAGTTGAACGTCAAGAAGAAACAGCCGTTATGTTGATTCCGCATGTTGATGCACAGTCGCATTTACAGTTCCGCAGCAGTATGGAATAACTTGTTAGGTCACTCCTGCCGAAGCGAGAGATTTCTTCCCACTTCCATATACGGTTCAGCCTGCTCGTAGGTAGCCGTACATTCGATATCCACTTTCGAAAGATGTTAGAGATGGTTCGTATGAGTGGTATTTCCCAAGACAAAAAAGTTTGCTTAAAGTGGACATTTCATGCGTGTGCGTGCGGAGTGATTTACGCCTAGTATCACTTCTCTCCAAAGTACACGCACTCTGTTGCCGTTGAGACACAGAATATGACATTTACTGAATGAATCCTTAAAGGAGAGACATTTCTCCCTGAGCCTTCAAAAGGTTACTTGATTAGGCTTTACGTTCCGCTGCTCCGCTCTTGATTGAAGTTGGCGCCTCATCCGTTGGGATTCTGCCACCGATAGTTTAATTCACAGGCTATAGTCTGAACCTAACAGCGTTCACAAACAGTACTTTATAGGTATTCGGATGTACAGCTACTTTCCAATACGGCAAGTTGGCATAGTGCATTGTAAACAGAGGACTGAAACAGAATTCCATAGTGTGGCTCAGGGGCGAGGTGGCTCAGTGATCAGAGCGCAAATTTACTGACCGAAAGGTCCGTGGTTCGAACCCGACCTCTGCCTGTCGACTTCCCCTGTCTAGGCTTGGGCAACCTGACAGTATCCCAGCCCTCGTGCTTCCTTCGGATGGCATGGCAGCTAGGCACCGGAGGGGTGTTACAGCTGAACGATTTAAAATTTAAAAATTTAGTGTAGCACCTACGACTACAGAGCTTTACTCGCACCCAAAACCCATCTGATCAAGGGAGTCGGCATTGATTTGTTTTTGAAGTGCGGCTTCTACGGGATATTGTGTGGGACATGATGTATCTTCGTTCGCAGCTGAGATTCGACTTTCCGAGTCATTGCTATTAATTAGTGATTAGAAGCGTGCGCTTCCTAGCAGTCTCAATGCGATCTTCCCTACAGCTCATAAGCTAATAAATGAATTAACAGCTGATCGCCAAGGCCACAACTCCCAGCAGTTCACTGGCGTTGGTTGTAAACTATACATGTCGTTTTTGTAATCTGCATAATGACGTCTCATCGAAAAGCAGAGTTTACAGTAAATAATGGACGAAACACGACAACATACATGAGACCCGCTGGTGTGACAGCGATACCACGGACCAGTCTCAAGGTCTGAACTGTTCCGCAATTCGTTCGTGGTTGTACGGTAGCGAAGCATCGGTGTTGAACACTGATGTCATGCTGTAGATGATGATGATGATGATTTGCACTTAGTTGCATTCATGTAGCTGAACAGTTATGGAAGTTTGTGTTCAACTTCGAAAAATTGTGCTTTCAACAGATATGGTCTATGCACGAGTAAGCTTTCTTACATTCCTCTCTAGTTTACGTTATCTCTTGCCCGTTCTTCTACAAGTCTTCAAACAATATTTCAGCTCCTCCGTGGCAAGTGTATAGCTTTGTCACTTATTCAGCTGGTGTTTAACATATACACCATATTCGACCTACTTCGTTACATGATGTCAGGAATTCCTAGTTTTGTTTGTTTTTGTGAGAAATGGGAAACAAACTTTGGAAACGGAGCTCGACAACGGGGCGACAACAATGTCAAACACCCAGGAGTGCAGCACGGAAAATTGCGCAGTTGTTTGATCAAACCTCTATTGTTTTTCGCTACCAGATTATCCGTGTAATTTGGCTATCACCTGATTTGGAAAATCTACCCTCCCTACTCAACTAAATCATGCGATGACCTTGGCGCAAAGAGGGAATCAGTTGACTCTGCCGTTGCCACCGACTTAATTTGCAAATTAGTGTGTTCCACTAGTTGTGTAAAAATTTACTATGTGAATAGAAAATGGGGTCGACGTGAACTTGGAAAATGCTGCTACCTGATGAGCCCCAACGTGGGCGAAAATGGTCGTGGACTGTCGAAGAGATTTCAGCAACCTTATGAGTAGTGTCTTCCACCAGGTTAGTGTGTTGTCTCTGCTGTATTTCTTCATTTATCGTCGAGCGATAAATCCGCCGATGCATTTCCGATGTACCTAGCCAGATTCACTCTCTATTTTTTCACTTCCAGTGTGATTTTGGTTTTGCCAAATATATCGGAATCGGTCAACGTACCTGGACTTTCTGTGGTACACCGGAATATGTGGCCCCAGAGGTAATCCTCAATAAAGGGCACGACTTTGCTGCTGACTATTGGTCACTTGGGATCCTAACCTTCGAATTGTTGACTGGGACGTAAGTAAAATTCACAAAATACCAACATATTACCATTGCATACTCCAACTGCGAACTCACCACCTTTTTCAACCATTTACAGACCCCCGTTTCAGGCATCAGAACCAATCAAAATTTACATGAAAACGCTCAAAGGGATCGATGCGTTAGGGCTTGCACAGAACAAATATATTTGTCTCAAAGCGTTGCAATTTATCCGGCGTCTTTGTCGGTTCAATCCATCCGAACGAATGGGCGTCGGGAGGCATGGGATACAGGAAATCAGAAGTCACAAGTAAGTTGATCAACTGATTCTACTTCTCCCAGGTGCATTTGATGAGTGAACAGTCATGTATGCTATTGCGGCAAATATTGGTAGGTCAGAGTACGTAGGGGGTCGTTAGTTTGTCCCCTGAAACTGGCAATTAAGCAACTGCAAGCGTTTCATTACCAATCTTTATGACATCGTTAGTGCATCGTTATGAAGCTGTTCGGCTATGTGGAACTGAAAGTGCACTTGACAGTTGCGCGCATGTGCTTATATGCGAGCTGCTAGCTGCACATGGTCTTCATTCACGATTGGTTGTTCTCGTGCGCCGCGCTGTGGATTGGCTGGGCAGCCTGTGTTTTGGTTAAGTGATATTCATGAGAGTTTAATTTTTATCCTCTTCAACACTCGTCCACTGATAGGCCACCAAATGAGCTCTGATCTTGACTTTTCCTTGCCTTACCATGCGACCTTCGTTGAGCTCCCTTTTCTCGATTAGCGTGCAGCGTAGCCCACTTCGTTTGATTTCTCCGGTTGGTTTGCGAGTTTTCTGAACGTAGTTAAGCCTAGATTGGGTCCAGGTCGACGTGCCGAGTAATCGAGTCCGTCGTGGAGCGCCTTGCTCCTAAGAATTCCCTTGATTTCCATGATTCTCCGCGTTTTCCAAATCGAATGTGTGATCTTGACCCTAATCATGTCTTCTGGTTGTCGCAGTTGTATCCATCTGCGTCTGTTATTTGTCCAACCTAAAACCTATTGCAGATGGTGCAGTGTATTTTCCATACTACGCTGTTGCTTTTTTGTGACCCTCCGACGGTATCGCATGTGCGAAAATCACTCGTATTTGTACGTCAGACGCGGCTAGCCGTACGAATAGTAACCTGTACAGGCTGCTACCTGACTATTTTAGCGTACGCTGCATCGCTTCGCTTTACAATGACGTGCTGATAATGTCCTGTGGATTATTGAAAACATCTGCAATTGCGAGATGGCTCAAGTGGTTAAAGCGCGAGTTTACTCACATGAAGGTCTGTGGTTCGGCCCCTCTGCCTATCGGCTTCCCTTGTCTAGGCTTGTCTGGGCAACCTGGCAGTATCTCAGCCCTCCTGTTTCCTTCAGACGGTATGGTAGTTAGTTACTGGAAGGGTGCTACAGCCGAACGATGTTGTATATGTCGCTTATTACTGCAACTGTCGAACTACCCCTTTCAGCGGACAAACTAAAAGCCACTAGTTAGGTTAGTTAGATTTAACTTCTATCAAGTCCGGTTGGATTTTTACTGTACTCCTAGTTCTCCATTCCTTTTGCAGAACTGAGCGAAGCCTGTGTTACAAATACGAAAGTAGAAACCACGTTTCGAAGTGATTTTCTGTCCCTAATCAATGCCAACTTCAGGCTCATCATCATCATCATCATCGACAGCATGACATCAGTGTTCAACACCGATACTTCACCGCCGTACAACCATGACTTATTTGAAAGCCTTATTGTGAAGAAAAGAGTAAAGGTGGACGAAGGAGGGACTTAGTGCTAGCTTAACACAATCATTCCGAGGTGCCTACACCTCC
>NW_008752032.1:274990-336604 GCF_000715545.1 Opisthorchis viverrini | reverse complement strand
GGGTGTCGAGGCTTGAGGACTGATTTGGAGATTCCTGAAGATGTCGGCACCATGTGACGAGCAGATGCTGCACGCAAAACCGATGCATGACGAACGGAGTCATCAGTCCTAAGCGCTGGGCCTACAAGGAGAGAGTTATTAATGGGGTGGGGAGAGGGGGAAGAAAAGGTATGTGAAAAAGAAAGAAGGGAGGCGTCAGCAGTAGCATGTTTTCGCTCACCCGCCCTGCTGTTTGCAGCAAGTAAGGCGAACCAGCGACGGCGGATGTGGAAATTCATGGTTGTACGTGGGCTGGGATACTGCCAGGGCGCCCACACCTAGACAGGAGGACCATTCCTCAACTCAACCAAAGCCTTTGTCTCAAAAGCCTAACCGCAAGGCAGCGGTGTTTGGCCGGAAATGCAAATGCATTACCATTTCTACAAGTCGCCACTACGCAAACCGTCACCCCCCGGTAAGGTCTCTTCTTGACGGAACTTAAGGCTAAAGCATCTGTACTCAGATAGGCTTCGAGTTGGATGGAAATTTCGATGAATACGTTTTGGCAAACGATATACAAATCTACGAATAGTGTGGAGAGAAACTATCCAGCTCACCGAGTAATTAAGCCTTGCTCCTTGAACCAACCATTATAAATTCAGGCTCCATATTGAGATGTAAGGATACGAAATCAGCCAAAGAAGACAGATCAATTTGCCAAAAGTGTTTTGCAATTTTCGCGGGTTTCGTATACTGATGTGGGTTTCTCACGGAAAGAGTCTATTCCTCAGACGGGGACGATACTGAGCTTTATTCGGAGAGATTACTGTGCTCGCTGTCGTTGCTCCACAGATTGATGCAGACATTTCGTTCTCCGTTCAACCGACTGCTGGGAAGTTTACCTTAATGCTCCGTTTTATTCTGTTCGTGTTCACATCGTGGTTTTGCCGTTGACCTCGGATGCATTGTACTTGAATGAGGGAGAAGGAAGTGTGATTATATCTGGTTCACCTCCAAACCTTGGTTAAACATTTGTGTTTCGGTGTCCCCAACGGCGTTAAGCTTGTACCTCGCTTGCCATGACTATTCGTCCACGTGTTGACGTAGTTGTTGGGCCTGCCAAACGTTCATGATGACCTTTGGACATGAACTGTGAGCGAAACGCTACACATAGGTGTTGTAACTATGCCTCACACGTCTATCGATTGTTTTGCTGTCACACTGTCAAGCGAGAAACTATCGTATCGTAAAGTGGGTACTGCGGATCGAGACGCTGCCGTGTTGAGATCATATTTTCCGACCAGCTTTTCACTCAAACAATGAATGGAAGCCCTCGTTAAGCCCCCTAATTTAGAAATCAACAGTAACGTTCCTTCCGGTTAAATTAACTATCGCTTGTCCACCGCGGAGTGGAATCCCAGGTCATGGAAGTTGTCCGTGGAATGCTGTGACATGACAATAACGGATCCAGTGATCTCTACCATCCAACTGTCACTTTTTATCACCGAACGTCAATATCTACCGCTTTTGTCCTCTGAGATCCGACTTGATTTCTTGACTCGATGGTTTAAATGCATCCAAAACCAGCCAATGGGTATTTCTCATATTCATGTGTTTCAAACATGGGCTACCTCGGATCACTTACTGAACAGGTCTATTTATCGAATTTGACTTGAGGGACGGTTCACATACTCGAAGTACTTGTTTTCTGGTTGTGTACAGCTTCAATCAATTTCCGCCCCAATATCCCTGGGGTTTATTTGGAATCTTAACCAGTAAAGTGCAAATCCATGCAGGCATAAATGATTTTACTACTCACCAGCAAACGACACTGTACTATTGTGAGCATGACCGGTCAGTAAGCGCAAATGGGGCTCCCGCATACCGCGATTTTGACTCCAGAGATACACTTGTTGCACCAATGAACATCGCGCACCTCGAATGCAGTTCGGGATCAGATATCGGTCAGATCGACTACGTGGCTTTAGTAGCGTCTCGTACTCTTTGTCAGACTACGTGATATTTTAGGATATTCCTGCGCGATTGATGGAATTTCGGTAGACATTCTCACCGATAGGAGTTGGGAACGTGACTTCTCCAACTTGAACCCGAGTGGTGCAAATCAGGAAGAACGAGCGTCCTTAATGGTGTTTGGCGCACTATATCCTACAGCCTGCTTCGCAAAACTCAATTAATGAAGTTTTAAGACCAAACACAAATGTGTTACCATTACATAACTCGAAGTGAGATGCGCACGTTTGGCGGTCGGGGTTTAAGGCTATTCCCGGGCCTCTTTTCTTGTCTTTGTTTGGTTGGGTGGCTTGCCCTCCTAGAAAAGATCCGAAAACACCAGCTGTAGGTAGTGATCAGGAAACGGGACTATATGTCTAAATATCGGCAGGTCGGGTGCGTTTACTATTTGTTGATCTGTTACCTATTGATCTGCTCGCAGAGGTCAACGATCGGTTTGCTAACATTCCAGGAGCCATCATCAGTGCGTACACTGATTACCCAATCAACAACCAGGAAATGGCACTAGAACCTCCGAAAACTTGTATGTAAAGCCGATGTTTTGTCCATATGTCTAGGAAGTGGGTTTCTATATTTTTCAGGTGCTGAGCCTTACAAAGAGCTTCTCAGTCAACTCTTTCACGTGTTTTGTTTCAATCTAGCTTCAGCTACCTTGACCAATGGTACAGTTAGTCTACTGACTTTTGTTCTTTGCTCGTAATAAACAGGTCCAGTTTGACTAGCAATTCTTTATCCTGTTTCCTGTCTTCTTTCAGATACTTTCAAGGTTTCGATTGGGCCGCCATTGCTAAGCAGACACTAGCCACTCCATTCAAAGTCAAGGTAGGTTGCTCGTATTTTCCTCCACTACTGTACCCCACTCATTTTCCCCGTTATGCTAGTCGAACGTATCTTGCAAAGACCGAATGGGCCAACTGCGTGTTGTGCTGACTGTATTTCCTTGATATAATGGTATTTGAGTCTATAAGGATGGTGGACAAACGCGATGATCAGCTGGAAGACTTTCAGTTAGGTTCGCGCTGTTTATTGGGCGACAGGGTTGTTTAAGCGAACTTCTGGATCCCGGGTAAAATCCTTAATTCCTCTCCGTATTGACCGCGAAAACGTCGTAACAACAGTGAGGAACATTCTTCTACGACCCTTTGCAGCAGTGCGCAAACTTTGGTGTTTACACACTGAGTCGGAGCACTTGACGAAACAAAAGTTAAGACGCTCGCACTAACATTCCGCACTCGTTCTTGACAGGATGGCTCTCCGCCCAACGGTTTGAAGAGGGCGATTTCCTATTGTCGCAGTGTTCGTTACTTGGACCCCTCATTTTATCATCATGGTGAATTTCACCATTAGAACCTACCCTGGTGGCTAGAAGACAATAGAATGAATGCACTGTACAATGTTTCTCGAGTTTGTAGTGCTGACATACTCTACTCGCACCAGTGTGTGAGTAAACGAGCTTTCACTCTACCCTATTACCATTAACGGTTAGTGTGGCCGGGTTCCCGCTGTACTTGAATATTTTACTTTAAAAGGTGTTGTCTGCGTAACCTCCTGCACGCCATGCACCCTTTTTGAGTGGACCATGCTGTTGTGTAGTTGGCATTGCCTAAGTCTTCGTCAATAAATTTGCGTGGTCATTCCAACAACGCTCAACAGCTTTCGTGGGCCTGGAAAGAACTCTGAATTCGTGAAAAAACTCTTCTTGGTCTTAAGCTATTCATGAATAGGGAGAGTTGAAATCCGCGAAATAGCCACATCTCTTTGGCTGCTTCATTAAGTTCTTATCAGGATAATAGTCTCTACCAAGCGGGCTCTCTTGGAATGGTGGTTCTGGTGAAGCACAACCGCTTTAGTGTGGATACCCCCGAGCGATACCGCATCTTTTGTTGTTCGGCCTCCCAAAATCCACTGAACCGTCCTCTACTTTGAACCCCCTGATGGAACCGAAATTTAGCCGATATAAATTAAAACTAACAAAGGCCACCTATTCATCCAGTTGTCTTTTCATTTGCTTGTGAAACAAGACAGGAGCGAGTTCGGTAGATTCCCCTGTTACCTTTTTCCTTCGCTTATTACATGAAAGTACTTTTATTAATGTCCGCTTATTTTTCTGTAAATCAGATGTACACTATTACTCGGATACTAGTACTGTTTGAAGAACGCGATCGTACGGAGCTTTGTCGTACCAAGCAGATATGAAAAGTGTTCAACCAAAGAGATTGAAAGACTGTCTGCAGTGTTTTGTGGCGAACCACGATTAATCACCGTGGAAGAAGCAGCATCATAAAAAACTGGATGGAATTAGGGGACGTACTGAAGTTTCAAACCTACTCAAGTACTACCTTCATGGTGAGAGAAAGCTAGTTTAGTTAGATTCCGACAATCCGACCACCATGGATTCACGGAGATCAGCTCTACCCTGGTTTTTGAGTTACCAGTTACGGAAGGCTTCCTTTAAAAAACTGGATGGAATTAGGGGACGTACTGAAGTTTCAAACCTACTCAAGTACTACCTTCATGGTGAGAGAAAGCTAGTTTAGTTAGATTCCGACAATCCGACCACCATGGATTCACGGAGATCAGCTCTACCCCGGTTTTTGAGTTACGGATAGGCTTCCTTTTAAAGATATCTTTTTTTTCGGAAACAGGTCAGAAATTAGGCGGTTTACTTAGGTTTCCTCCACATGTTATAAGCCTAATCGTGCAATAGAAAGAACTATTCCGAAGGATGTTACTTAGCGTGAAAGTCCATCATATCTGACGTTTTACGTTACCGATCTACACGTTTGCTCTGTGGTTAATGCACCTATGACGTGAACCGGTCTTATTAGGGGCGCTTCTTGGTGTGGTGTTCACTACATCTCGTGAGAAGGTGTGCGTATGTTCATTTAAGAGCGCGCGTTCGACAAAACTGACCATGTATAATCTGGGCTCTGTCACACGTGACAAGGCATTGTCCAGTTGCTCTACAGGTCGAAAGTGATTACATCAACTTCACTCAGTCAGCGGTAGCTGTCCTTTAAACAGTAGATGAGGGCGATTACAGTGTGCGTCAGAAAAACTTGTCAAATAATTTCACCGTCAAATCATTAGCTTGTTTCACCTTAAATAAATCGTGAATTCGCGTATCTGTTCGCGGAGATGCGCCTTGGAAGCCTGAAAGGTATCGACATCGTTTTTGCAATCTCCGCTTTCAGACTACTATGATATAGTCAGTAGGATCGCTGGTCATTTCCCATGGCACCGTGTTTCTGACGAACTAAGGAACAATTTCCGGTTTTGTCCAATGAATGGGCTTTATATTACTTTGGGTCTTTGAGTGAAATCACCTGATAATAGAGGCCCCAATGCCTGAACTGTTCTTCTTCCGCTAACGAGATTCATAATGGAATTTGAATAATTACACGGTGTCGAGCTCTCCTATAGCCTCAGAAAGAAATTGATCACCTCCACAAAACCAAACTTAGCACACAAAACGTTTCCACAAATCGGGTATCCTCAAATCAAACCGATTGGACCATATGCGATTGATTGCTTGCTTTGTTGTCCTTACTCGAAACACTCATGCACGTACACTCTCCGGTTGTCTTTCAGTTGAATGGACCTTTGGACTATTCCAACTTCGATCGGTTCACAATGGATGAACAGGAACCGCCGGATGAATTATCGGGATGGGATGCTGACTTTTAATGGTGATGTACGATGACAATCTCACTCCTCCCATACGGTGGTTGGTCTCCTTGATAACTGCAACATCCCCACAGGACTTAACTGCTGCTGACTAGTTCTTTCATGGTCATGTATAAATATATCCCTCGCCCTTTTGACACTCATAGTTCGATTTCGATTTTATGTACTTACAGGATTATGGGGCTGTGCAAGCTTCGTTTTTTTTTTGCTCGAAGCCCACCCCCATACGCACACATTGCAAAGTGCTTCCAGTCTGCTGCGTTACAAATCTTATTGAGCACCCGATTATCTTTGTACAACGAGATTTTGCCAACCCACAGTACATAGGTCTCTGAAGCAGTTCCGTGTACGACAGTCCACGGTGTCAAGCGCACTCTGGTCAACAAACCCCTATTTTGCGCCACTCTCTTATTCTGTGATTTATCGCCATGTTCCTCTGTTATTTTTCTTGTTGTACAGAAGACCTGGTTGTGATCCGTGCCGTTCATTTCTCGCCCCTGGCGTAATACTTAGCCTCACGCCTCTCAATTCACGTGATCAACCGGGTACAGCAGCATTACTGAGAAGCGTTGTCCCGACTGCTTCGACCACCCCCTCTTCTAGATATTGTTTGCCTTTCCAGATTATTCAGTCTGGTACAAGACATCTTCCTGTTACTCTCAGATTGAGTCACATTATTCTTGTTTTACTCGTTCCATTTTGCTTCACCGTTATTCGCCTGCTGATACGATAGAGTTGTGAGCGTATTGTGCTCACAGCTGCCAAAATGTCATATTCTCATTTTGACCATTCTTGTTCCTGAAGTCATGGTTGTTGAAAAAAATCGCTAAACACGATGCAGGAGGATTACGCGGTTCGGTTCTGTGAAGGTTTTTGGATAGGTGAATACCTCTGTTTGGTGGTCTTCAAAGGGATGTGTCCTAGCTCTGGTTCCTGATACAAACTGATCTCCGTTATGAACACAGTCAAAGGAGACGGATTTTTCTGTCTGCACTTCCTTTTGCCTATGTTCAAATGGCCAGTAGTAGGTTTCCTGACGAACGTTTCCCAGGCGACAAGGGCTACTAATCTACAACTGCAGGCATGTGTACACACACATGGGAATAAAAGTCCCATTAGATTGAGATCCAGTTAGTAATCCAAGAGGTGCGCGAAAGCCAATTACAAGCGGTGTTTGAAGTGAGACACCGCTCTTAGTTGAGGATTGACTGACCTTACTGTCTCCCATCTATGTGGAATCCAATGATTCCTGGGGCTGGCGTTTACTCAACAAACATCGCCATCAGTGTCTCATGTTACTTTGAAGTCATTATAGTGTTCACCGAAGCCATTCGATGTAGGTGTGAACCAGTTATTGATTTGTCTACTCTGACGTCGTCGGTGGTATTCACGAGTTACAGCCACGTCTTTAATATGAACATCGTGGGTGCGTGAGGACCATGCTTCATATTTGCAGCTCTCAAGCTGTGGGACTCAGGCCAGGATGTAGAAGAACTGATGGTTACAACTCATGAATCTCGTTAAGAACTGACCACTTATGGCTTATTCACTGTTTCACGTCAGCCACAACATACCACCTCGTGTAAAATGGATGCAACGTCTTCTACTTGCTATTAGGGGAGATTTTGTCCTCAAAGGTGTGTTCTCGGAGGCGATCTCTGTGGTTTTCGTGACCTCTCGACAAAAAGATTAAGCCTCTTAAGTGTCTCCGGGACACACTCATATCTTTACCATATCTGGTTAAAGTTTCAAACCAATGGCTTGAACATTACCAACTCATCAGGTAGAACGGATTGCTATTCGGTCACATTGTCCTCTCAGTAGAGCACACTGGCGAAACGGGCCAAAATAATACCGTTGTAGATGTGCGTACTTTGTGGGAAATGTGAAATCAAGTCATCCAAAAAATGCACTCAATTCCCAAAAAGCAGAATTTAGCTACATTTGGTGGAAAATGGTTTTTTAAACACCTGACTATTTTCTGCTAACAGAAATTTGCAAAAGACCCCAGCAGCTACTAAATTGGCGGGGGCCTCTCCACAATGTGTGTTTTGTATCCAGTGTGTGCTGACAAAAGTTAGTGCACACTAACGTCTGAAGAAGTTTCCCGGTTTTATCGGCTTACAGTTATTTGATTCAAGGAGTTATGATAGTGAACAGTGATCCCCAAAAGGCCTGAAATGTGGACAGGCTTAACAATCTGACCCAGACAATACAAGGTACTTCCATATATATATATATATATATATATATATACATTATACGCCAGTACTCTACAACGTCCAGGTACCCCGGACTTACCTATATGATAAATACCATCCTGCACCGCCAAACTAATGATTGTAGCACAATCGAGCCCGACTGTTCGTCCAAGAAACTGTCGTCTCGATAAGTCGGTAAAAGTAATTGGGTTTCTTCGCTTTGTAAAAAGCCATTGTGTAAGCAAACTATTCCTCGCAGACCCCTGGAAAACCTCGCCTAATCTCATATTGACAAAAATATACATAGATGAAACCAGTATGTGTACGAGTCGCCGGACCCAAATCACATGCGAGTTTTAAAACACAAAGTACCATCTTGCCCTGACAGGGATCCATAGGGTAAAAGTTGATCAAAATACGCCATAGTAGCCTGATACGAAACGCAGAACATCCCTATGAAGAAGGTCTAGCTATTCATCCACAATCAGCACATGTCAGCCAAAGTGATGGCCACCAAATATCTGCCATCTGGACAGCATCGGTCAACAGTAATAAGAAAAATGAGGGTGGACATGTTGCACCCTCAACCTCCGCACAAACCACCTGTCCAAACTTGAACTGTAGGGAATCGACTGTGCCACGTTGGGCACATTTTTTCTGGTCTATCTGGTTTCGCTCAATTTGCCCCCAATAAGGGTTGCTGTGAACACGGAGACAAGCTACAGATGCGCTGGTTTGTCAAGTGATACAATTCACTAGTTACCTAAATCGGTGCTACCTACAGGATAATGTTCTCCATCTGACAAGAAGATGATATCAGTACTCCCTCATAGGTTCAGCCCAAGTGGTTTGAGTCAAGGATACAATGATTTACATCGTGAACCAACAGTACAGTATGGTACCAGCGATGATTCTTCGTGGGGCATTGAATGACCGACAGTTTTCTAAGTATACGGATGTGCTGGCCTCAACAAGAGGGGTTATTCGTCCCCAACTGGAGTGGAGGGTATCTTTCAGGACATTAGTGTATGCCCCAGTCCCTCGTAATGACATATTCCAAAATAGGTGACAAGAAAAAATAAATTCACTTTGACCCAACAGGCCATAGCAAACAACTTAGCACCAAGGCCAGGGAGAAGTTCGGCCACGACTGAGTCCTCAAAAACAGAAATATTACTGAAGCTTTTTCAATCAAAAGCATTGAATACGGGGGACCCTAATAACATGCATTGCCTGTTTTGTTGTTTGATTTGGTGTAGGAGCCCTGGTTGTCCACCTGAGAGGATTCTTCACTAATGTATAAAGCGACTTGGTTATCCCGAGCTGCGACTAAACAACCCTCTAGCGAGTTACTTTAGAAAAAGCAGTCCTGTACACATTCTGTGGTATCGGTTTACACAAACCTTAGGTACAGTACCGCTTACGAAAGAAAGTAAACAATATCAGACTGAATTCGGATACAGTCCGAACATTCTGCTGGGGGACTTCACAACGGGACCTCCATTAGGGTTTTGAACATCCTGTTCATATCCCACTGGTTTGGAGTGGCTGAGTACTCATCGACCTCGTTATGGCAGCTAAGCAAGGAATGCACCTGATCCGAAATGGCATCGTGCTAACCCGACCAGCCGGTGGTATGGTATCTGGACGCCCCTACCCCCCAAAGGCAGTAGTGAGGAGTTCACTAGTGATCAAGACACATGGTCCCGCCAACCGCACAAATGCGGCCTGCTGTTGGCCTCAAGATTCCGCTCCCCAAATGCAGACATGCCAGGACAGAAGAGCATGGGCTGTAGTTCAAACGTGACGATTAGCTCTAAACGTTCTCTGATGTTGACATCACACGCGTAAACATTCTCCACCGTGCCAAACAGAAGACGCATGTCACACTCAACCCATTTTGTAACTTAACCAACGCATTTTTACTTATCTTTGTTGCCCGCTACAAAGTGCACATGAATATACCGTTTCGATAAACGGAAATGTCCGTTCCAAATAGTTAGTTGACGATAATCAGGCTGGTTTCTAAAGTAGATAACCCATTCAACAGTGGGCATAGTTTAACTTCCAGACCCTCAGATGGTACTCACAATGCTTGGAAATTCCGTGGTATATGATACTGTGTAACCAACAAGCTAGATATACTCAGACAAACGCGCATTTGCAAGTTAATTTGGTTGTGACTGGAAGCCCAGTTGAAATCCACCAGAATCTCGTTTATGTTTTTTTTCCAACCAAATTAACTGCACAGGGACATCTCGTGATCCACGTGGAACGATATTCACAGTTTCAAGGTCTTTCCGACACCCCATATCAAAATCAATGAAAACTTGGGATAATCCAGGTAGATCTAGTAGTCGAACACCCATCAAAATCGCTTATCAATTGAACGGGAAGATGCTGAAGAACGAAGTGTGTCAACCACAGTAAACCGATTTATTGGTGAACAGGTAATCTCGTGGGCGTCCTGATGACAAGATTGGTTATCTGTGGATTCTAAACGAGGTTGATATGATCGATGCAGCCAGGGGGAAGTGTTGTTCGTTAGTAAACAGTGTTTCCATTCTGATTCATGTGTAATTCATGAAACACTAGGTTCCATAAGACAAAGAACATGATAACTCGTTTTTTTCCTGAGGAGATGAGTATATTGCATGCATATCTTCAACAGAGGAGATCTACTACCAAAGTCACTCAATACAACTATGCGGAGTTCATGATAACCAATCCCATTGAAATGGAAGATATTCTTAGGCTTCTGGTGTTCACAGGACCGATAATTGACCCACTGAGAACTCCTGGGCATTCTCTTCTTCGCCCAGTATTTTAGACAGTGGCAAATGATAGTCGTATTTTCTCGCTGGCAACATTTTCTCAATTCCGTATGACGAATTTTACCCTTCTTTCTATTAGCCCTAGTGTTTCGGTGACGGACCAGACTGAACACACAGTGGATATGGTTTACCTCATAGGGAGGATGCTAATTCTCTGGAATTAAAGGTTGTTAAATGTAAGTATGACGACATTACATAGGTCTTAGCATGTTCAGTCCCTTCTAAATAATCCAACCCTGCGAAAAAGTTGTACATCCTATTCTTAGGAACGAATTTACGCGTGCGCACGTGTAAGAGCATACACTCATTGGCATGTATGTCTTTGCCGCGTTCACTTACGCAGTGCACTCGGAACGTCAGGTACAAAATGAAGCGAAACACTGAGCGCATAAAAGCTGAACTCTCACCGGTAATAATACGCGCGTTTTACGATTCAGCATGAGGGCTCGCAGTGGACTACTATCCTCAAATAGGGAGACTGAGGTTTCCTTTTAATGAACGTTGTTCCTCCGAACTTTGTCAACAAATGAAATCACTCTAACGTTTAGCCTTTGATACTATCAAATGTCATGCCTAAGTTCAATTCATGTGGATATTGTAACCCCGTTAAATGAAGAGGTTGACTGGACTCACTTTGTATTTGTTCTGGGGATCAGAATGATACAGATGAATAAGTGTCATACAAAACACTTAGGCACGTTCCCTCTGCTGACTCGCCAGTCTGTTGTATCTGGTGCTGGCACAACTCCAGCGCCTAATGCCGGAAAAAAAGACACAAAAAGGAACACAACAGCCATATTCCGAACAAGCGAGTGCGGGTGTGGGAGCGTGAGTGCATGCGAGTGCAAAGTATAACGGTCTCAAGCCATTTATTGGAGGGACATTGTCTAACTTGGTCCGATGCTGACGCACGCGGTCTGGCCTTGGTACGAGGCTGCGACGCGCTGCATATTGAGGGCGCTGTCTGACCTTGATCAAAGCAGATTCGCACTGTCTGGGTTTGATACAAGGCTGTGAGGCGCTGAATATTGAGGGGGCGTTTTCTGTCTGGTCAAAATCCGGAGGAGCTGAGAGACTCAGTGGATTTCGGGCATTCAGTGGTCACTTTCAGGAATCTGGCCTTCCTGGTAGAACCTCAGAGAGAAGTGGAACTACAAAATTGTTAGATATCATTTAGTTTACTGAGTGACTGGCTATGACAAATGTAGAAAACTTGCATCCGAATAAATGCTTTGACTATGCAAACCAATGCTCCAAAGTTGAAAAGTCAAAATGAAATTCACTCTGGCGATTCTTAATTCGAGCAAGCGTTATTTTCCCCAATTTCAGTGTCTTCACAAACTGATCGCCGATCAGGCGTTTGCATCTAATAGAGTATCACTCCAAGGCCTATCCGCTTGCAGCCACATTTGTCTTTAATCAAGTCTCATCCAGCCACTTTAGTCCCAGCCACTATTCACTCACACACTATGTAGGCGTAAACCACACATTGTCATTTCGGATCATGATGTGCTTGTTTGTGGCCCAGTGATCTATTTGAGCTGTAGTGAATGATTTAGTGAACTGTTCCCTGTCACAATAGACTAACCGTTCAGCCAGTCCGGTGGTTATTCAAGCTCCGCATTGACCCGAGAGTGATATCCCTTTAAGTCACCTGTTTTTATCATGGATGTTGGAAACAGGCCCCTTGCACTGTGGTTTCGGGACCCCATTGCTATCACCAGAATCAAGGGCACAAGGAGTGAACGTGGACAGAGCCACCCCCATGAAGGCCGTATATAACAGGGTTGAAACTGAGGCTGGCGGTGAACCATTGCCACCCCCAGTGCACCTCAGCCATTGAGACGGCAACGAAACAGGCTGACTCACTGGGCTATGACCATTTGGGTGGGGTTGAGGCATACGTTGAATATTGTTGAGACAAAGTGACCTCTGTGAGGCAAATCCAGTTGAAGAATATCATAAACGAAAGGTTAGTTTCACTATGGCATTGACGACTATGCAATCTACCAGCGAGTTCAGTTCGTCGTTTAAATAGAACATGAGAGTGATGGGAACTCGGGGGGCTGCCTGTCTGACGCAACTAGTAGTGGACTGTCGGAGAGGGATATGTCAAACATGTCCACTAAAATAAAGTTATGCTAGTATTCGTTTACGTTTGCCTCGCTGATACTACACTTCTCAGAAAAAATAGCGGGTGAACAAAAGTTGGGTAACAGTCGCTTTCTAGCTTATTAAATTGCAATTCACAAGGAAACATCTAAACTAAATCCGGAGTATATAGCTCTCCTGTTGCTGTTGTTGCTGTTACCGGCACATCTTACAGTGAGAGAGAGCTTAAAAATTACTTTATTTGTGAGCCCCATCAATGGCGAAACCGGTCGGGGGCTGTGAAAAATTTTCCAGCAACCATATTTGCAGTACATTACGTTTATGCAATAATTCAATGAGGAGAATTATAGCCAAAAAGACTATGTAGAAACACGACGTCTTATTTGACCCCAGGTTACGGCAACGTATAGCGATACGATCTTTGTAAGTTTGAGTTCTAGTTTCTATCCCAAATGGATGAGAGAAACAGGCTATCGGTCGACCTCAGTTTTGTCCAAAGTTGACACTTTTGACTGTTTTTCACAAGGTTGTAGATGGGACTAGGATATGAGGGAAACCGTAACACAGATTCTGTTCTAGTTTGGAGAATCGGCCCATAGATGCTCATCCAGAGTCGTGAATACCCCAAAGATTTCAGCCGGTGGTTCCCATAAGTCCCAAATGGCATATGTCCCGATATGCCAAAAGTGGCCGTCGTAGTATTTCGAAGCTGGCGATCCCAAGTTTGTGCCCATAACATCAGTTGCGACGTGTCGTAGCAGGTAGAAATAATAACCTGGCATCCGAAATTCGACTTGCATCGTTGCGGGCTGTCGTATTACACAAAATCGGCGTAAAGAATCACCAATTTCGGAATTTCGTACCGCTCAGTTCCACTGAAATTTCACTTACACATATGTGGTCCAGGTTCTGGATATTCTCATTTGTTCAAACGTTGGTAGGAGGAGAAATTCCTAAACTGTATCGCGTTTTACTTTTCGCCCGATTTTGCGACTCGTCGAGATCCCTCGAAGTTCAAAATTTGTCCACATTCATTTTTGCTTTATTCGGCCAGCTGCACGCTACGGTTACAATACAGGGAAGGAGGTTATTAGTTTACAATTCTTAACTACTAACTGTCGTGCAGTAGTCAATTTATTCGATAGCTTTACTGTCGCGATGAGGTGCTCTAGAATTTAGTTGTCATATTCATGTGTAAGCAATGCTAGAAGAACAGGAATATTCAGTTCTTCACAACAGTTTATTTGAAACAATGTTTTTGGGACACATGACCCGCCGAATGCCACGGATAGTTTGTTTTCGTGAGCACAAATATGGATGATTCAGAAGCACTTCATTACTCGCTGCATGTTATCGCACAATTAATTAGCAAGCAAGGAAACCTACAACGATTTTAGCTATGAAAGTCTAATCCACAGACATGTGGTGAATTTTGAACTAGCTCACTGTTAAAGTCTGTCCAGTGGATTCCATGCTTGAAAATAAGGCTGACAAATAAAGTCCCATCTCTCATATCTGAGTGATATCCCACACGTTTTTAGTGAACGGGCAGCGGTTATTAATATTCCATTGAATATGCACTACAGTTACATGATTGTCACGTAAAAGTCTGGCCATATGTTGTATACTGATCAAAACTCAGCTTCGTATAATGGTAGTTCCACGGCACTAAAACTGGCTCCCCTTTGGTACCCATTGATGCAGCTTTCTTGACACCTTCAGCCAGTTGCAGCGGGAAACGAGATAACTTTAATGCTACAGTATTTCCACCAGTTACTGGAACTAATTTCAGAAACTCCTCAGTCCTCTCAAAACTCGAAGACTGTGTCCAGCATTAACAGACAGGGTAGATGGGCCATGTGTTACACATGCCAAGTTACCGCCTGCAGAATAGAGCGCTATTTCCGTGTCCAGTTCGGGGTGACGGAAACCTAGGAGTGCGCGGACGTCGACCTGAAGAACGGTATGAAGGAAGTTGCAAGAGTTTTCCACTGTTCAGCTTCTAGGATGGGGTCCAAGTGACTCTGTGCTTGGTTGGAGACACTGACCAGAACTGCGGCTTACCAAGGTCAGCAGTTTCTATTCAGATCGTCAGACTGAGCGTTGGGTGTATGGAGACCTTTTCTCGGTTAACTCTAGGTTCCCTTGTCCCATTTTTTTCATTTCATCATAAGACTTGATTCAAATAAATTCAGATGGATTCACGGCAGTGAAGCAAGGCCATTTTCATTGATTGTTGCTGTCAGTGATGATGATGATGGTGACATTCTCTGGCTTTCTTATAACTGTGCATCACCTGGAAAGACATAAGACCAAAATGCTGAGGACCTGTGCTTTTAATAATGAGCAGCCTCTTAGTGATTGGCAGTTAAAGAGTCCTTTCTACTAAACACCTAAGCAGCTAGTGTCTGTGTCGCCTCATTGAAATGTTCATTTTGGACTTCATTTCTGACACAAAAACTACCCGATAGCAACTTGCCATATGTGTTTCATTAGCCCAGCCAATAGAATAGCTACCCGTGGTAACACGGCCTAGTCTTAAGCTACTAGCCGGAAAACTGAGAGTTCAAAACTCCCTGGAGATTCGTGGGACGCCCACTGTTGGCAATTCCCAATAATGATGAGATTGAGGTTCTTCAGCATAGCCTGACTTCACCTACAAAATGCATTTTCGACTGACACTTCAAAATCTCTCCTCTCTACATTAGGCAAAACCACTCTCCGGAAAGGCTTGAGTTCTTCCTTATAGAAACACAAGGAAGCAGTCCCGAACCGGTACATCCAGACAGTTTAATTTTATTCTTTGGATGTTCAAAATGGTGAAAACAATCAAAATCTCCTTACAAGAGTACGATAAA
Organism: Opisthorchis viverrini; assembly: GCF_000715545.1. Lineage (NCBI taxonomy): Eukaryota > Metazoa > Platyhelminthes > Trematoda > Opisthorchiida > Opisthorchiidae > Opisthorchis > Opisthorchis viverrini. Next base: position 320,902 of record NW_008752032.1, on the reverse strand, counting down.
GTTCCAAGAAGTGTTGAGATCGTTAGAAGCAATGCCACACAAAGTTAATCTGGTGTCTTTATGGGGTACATCACTGGCTGGAAAAAATTCATCAGTTGGAATTTTCCGTATGCAACCGATATAGAGGGGGGAGATATAAGGGGGCAGAATATGGGAGGCCAGTAGAACAGCTTTCAATTCTTCAAACTCATATTCTATCCGTATATGAAAACTTCAAGCGTAGGAAGTAATACAGTCCAGTGGAAAACATTGTGGTTGTTTGGGGAAACCTGTGCACCTTCGTTCTTTTGCATGAGATCAAGGGATGCCAGTCCGCGGTGTTTCCCTGACGATACCAGTTCACATTCGGCAGATGTTATTTTCTTTCAAAACCACTATCGGTCAACGCATATTTCAGCCCTGAGAGACAGGCGACAGAGGACAGTGAGGTCCGCCTTCAAATGTGTTCTATTTCAAACAGCACTATGAAATATGTGTTTTTTTCTGAAATGAAAAGGAAAGCGATAAACACTGTCCGAAAATTACTACCTTGAAGAAACGGCATGGGCTTTGTCTACATTTTCTTTGATTTATTCGTCTGGCTTTTCCTGGACACAACGGGGAGATTAGGCTCGTGGTTTGGTGCGAAACTGCCCAGATACTTTGGAGAGTGAGCAAAAAAACTTTTGTACGAAATTTCTCTTGTGTCATGCTGCAAATGGAACATTCCTCGCTGACGTGTCGGCGAGATTGCCCACGGATTTCCGTGTTTGGCGACATCATGCTCTGGGTTGCAGTCAGTATCCTGTCAGTCACCTCGAGCACTCTGACAGCGAAAGAGAAGTTGCAGTTCAAAGTTCCCGGTTGACGTTTAGACTGCTATTGCGTCACCGTTGGAATTGCGCAAACAGATAACCAAAGAGAATTTTTAATCCGAAAGCAGTGGTTTTTTACTAAGGCCTACCCTAAAAGAGGACAGCGTGAATGGCATCCAATAGAGATGTAGTCTTCCTGCTAGGTGTTCGACAGAGTGTCTATAAACCTTCTACAACTGTAGATACTCATATAGTCCAACAAATGGTGAAACAAATTACGTAGTGTTGCAACCCCGTTACCTCAAATTTTACTGCTGTGCTCTTTGACTTTCCTTCTTCCTGACCATAAAACCATTAGATGTCGCAATCGTTTGGCTTTTATTAATTTACAAAGGTTCGTCACTTGCAATGTTGAGTATCGTGATGAACCTTCTAATACTTTGTGTACTTGCGTGCTTCCATGGAGCTGCCGTGGGATTACTGCTCACTCATCATTCTTCATTGCCGTTTCGATTTTGTCAAAAAAGCTCAAAAACAAAAGCCGAATAATTGGACCGTTTTCCTGGTCAACAAACCAAGTAAGCTGGCACCTGGGTATCACTTTAATCGAGCCTTGGCTCGGTACTCATTCACGTATCCGATTGTATGTGAATAGAAACTCATTCCAATCTCTTGAGTGGATGACTCCTACATCATCAGCATTTCGAGGAATAGAAGTCTTCTAGACGAACACAAGAAAGTTTTTAAATGTCTTCCCGGTGGTGTTTGATTTTGTGAGGCACGGTAGCTCACTTCTGCATTGTGACGAGCTATTTAATGTTACCCACGACAGGCCTTTTGCAAGAACATGTGTTTACAGTTTCGGGGTTTTTCGGGCGCAATTATTCAGGTGAGTCTACACTAAAGGGGCAAGCCGGGACACAATCAGGACGTTACTGGGCATCATCAGCATTTCGAGGAATAGAAGTCTTCTAGACGAACACAAGAAAGTTTTTAAATGTCTTCCCGGTGGTGTTTGATTTTGTGAGGCACGGTAGCTCACTTCTGCATTGTGACGAGCTATTTAATGTTACCCACGACAGGCCTTTTGCAAGAACATGTGTTTACAGTTTCGGGGTTTTTCGGGCGCAATTATTCAGGTGAGTCTACACTAAAGGGGCAAGCCGGGACACAATCAGGACCGTTACTGGGCCGTCGTTCCACGAGTCGGGCACATCGCTCAAGCATGAACATGTTCGCTTTTTCAGATGCGTCCAACATACGTTGGTGGAGTAGATGTAGCACGCTCGCCTTGCATGTCAGATGTCCAGGGTTCAAATCCCGACACGGCCATTGGATATGAACTGCTGATGAGCTCTAATAAGAGCAAAATTCGAGACCAGTGCTTTCCTCCCTTTGGTGTGGACTCACTGGAATAATCACGCCAGAACAGGAGGACGAACGGTCAAACAAGAGTGGTGTGACTGTGAACTTGTGTTTAGTTGACCCATGGAACTTCCACGTACTCTTCAAAATAACATCAAACTTTAGTTCTCAACCACACCTTCAAAATACATTTTGCCATGCACCCCAACAAAGACTACCGCATTCCAAATCATCACAGGACACACCAATGATCAAATCAGTTTCCCTGTTTTTTAGGCTACTGTCTTAGGTAAGGTCATGTATTCTGGTATTGTGTTCTTATGGTTTCCAACACTCTAAAATCGAGAAAGCAGGCAGTCCTAGCATTTTTTTGGTGAACCAAAACACACTTTTGCAAGTCTTCTGTCTGTTAGCTTCACTCATATCCGAGTTTTTGCGAATAAAATGAAACGGATATTGACAAAGGTATCAATGGACATACCAATTCATTTGAAGCATGAAACATTAATGAAGAACTCGTATCAAACTGGAGCGATAGGTACCGACACTTGTCTGCAGTAATAGATTTTTCTTTAAGCAGCTACATGAAATGGGGGCAGAGTTCGGACATCTAACATGCGAGGCGATCGCGCTACCAACATTCCACCAGCACGCGCTTGACGCATCTGAATTTTCACGTCTGGACAGGCGAACGTGCTCCTAGTGAGTGAGCGATCGCGCTACCAACATTCCACCAGCACGCGCTTGACGCATCTGAATTTTCACGTCTGGACAGGCGAACTTGCTCACTAGTGAGTGATGTGATTGGTTGCCCCGACGCCTTGAGCAATGTCGATGTGAGCTTGAGCTCTACTAATCCGAAATTCGTCCAACAGGTTTTAAGTATCCGTGGCGCTACCCGGCTGGGACGTCCTCACCGTTGGACCAATCGATCTACACAACCAGGACAGTTGCTGGTCGTTTAGTGGTCGATGACATAATAAAATCGACTTACTTTGGATGTCTAAATTTCCCAGACCTGAAGTCAAAGTAACTGTCCTGCAATCTTATTTGAATGATGTCGTGTGAGCGAAATTTCGGCTATCTCGGAGTTTTCGCCCCCATTTTCGATCGTTGTGGACAAGTTGTTAAGGAACCTGAATATCAGCCGTTCGCTTTAACCCGACCATTTTGACTCCGATGATTGCACATCCACGTGCGCTCTGGTTTTGTTAATCTTGATTTCGCTGAGAGCTACGCATTCAGTGTTTAATCAGACCACTAAACCTTGGGGATAGAAATTAGATGTTGAAAGTGAAATGTGTTAGTCACTGAACTGTATTTAAGGCTGTGCAGTACGAGAGATGGTACTATAGCCCGATTCGCTCGTGGTGTCCAGGCGTATAATATGGCTCCTCCAACTAGCTAGTATAAATTTGAGACACCCGTTTTCGCCGACAGATGTGAGGTCATTAATTCAGAGCTGATGTCGAGGCAGAAATGCGGATGTCAACAACCTCGTACGTCACTGAAACCGGCAGACTAAACCAGAGTGGCGTCTGATTTCCGGTCAGATAGATGGCCTATACTATGAACTTCCTGTCTGAACCCTTTGCATGTTAAAAGCATTAGCACTAACATCTGGTGGCAGCATTCTGCTGAGTAGATCTGACGTCACGACCTTTGAGAATTGACAAGGTTGTGTTGTAACCATGTTAACACTTCCGTCCCATTTCGCGAGAAATTTCTCATTCACAGGAGAAAGCGTTTTTCCGTTAGCAAGCAGTAGTTTACAAAATGTCGTGTAAAGAATGACAAAAACTTTTTTAATTTTAATTTTTAGCCTGGTACTTGGTCTTTTGCGACGGACTCTCAACCGCACTCTGTGGCTATGCGCGCTATTCGTCGGGATGATCTCCCCTCTGCGTGTTATAGGAAATATTTTTTCTGCATTTGTACAGTTTTCCCTTGAGGTTCTACACAACCGGAGTAAGTACCAACTAAAAACAGGCAAGGCCATTGAACCTCGATTTATTAACTCAAAGTCAGAACGCGATACCAACAATAGATGTACCCCAAGTGCTAACAAAGCGTCTTATGTACTGACTCAAGATATGACATGGATCAGGGGCAGCGAAAAGCCCCCTATTTGCGACCGATTAGATCCTCCTCCTTTCTAAAGTCAACCACGTCATCCTCGGGTGCTCTACCTGAAGTATCGATGAGACATTGGCTGAACGAACACCAGGCTTACCGGACACTGTTGTTCGAAGTGGTATTGTTCACGGACCTGATTTCATTCATTATCAACAAGGTCATTTTCGTCGATAAATATCGAGAATGCCGGTGCAAACTGAGGTATATTAGATAAGCGCTTTTCTTGCCATGGGAAAGATTTGACCTTCATCTGTCGATGAACAAGAATTGTTCCCTGGACTTTCGTTAAACCGATGTCATTAAGATTACTATTTTTTCGGTGAAACGTTTGATGAAATAAGGAGGAATTCATTAATTCCCGAATTCATCCCATTACTTGAATGACGGATTTTTGGTAAACTACTCACAAAAATGGGGCCACCTGGAGAAAGAGGTATCAGTGGATCCGTCCCTCATCGAGACCTCTACTTTCAAGCCTGTACAAAGCTTGAGCAGTCCCGGTTACTGCTATCCGAAAGAAATAAGTCTTCTTGTGACTATCATTCGAAAGGGACCATACATTCGCCAGCATTAAATATAAGGTAACAGTCGCTCTTGGTCGTGATTTTCCGGCCGCGCAGTCAAGATTGCACAACTAACCATGCGGTTCCAAACTAACCAAACTTGATACACCGATCTTTCTGTATCCTATGATCTATCAGTTCACCTGCAGTTGCGGTGACAATTACATTGGCAGAGCATACCGCTGCCTTATTCAAAGACTCAGAGAACACAGTTCAGAAATGTGCTCCACAAGACCACACTCAGCTGATGATCCACCAATAACCGGAAAACCCAGCAATATCGATTGCAAGAAATCTGCTGCTCACGGGTCAGTCCGTTGACCCCAGAAAAGCTTTCTCTGTCCCGACGAGTAGCCGAACACCTCAGCTGCCGGCATCCATTGGAGCAATACTAATTAAACTGAGGACGCCCTTTTCTTCGTGAGCAAGATTCACTGACTCAAAATATCTACTTTGGTACTAACCCCCGACTACCCCTCGTTTTTTTCAAACGGTAGTTGTCACGTAGTAAACCCATTAATATGTGTTTTACGTGGAGACTGATGGGATTCGAAGGAATGGCGATATGTCCTTTTGATGCGTTTTGATGATATGACGTCCAATCGGGAAGAACGTAACGCTTTTCAACAAAACCTGAAAATTTGGTAAGCAGGTGGGTATAAACGAGCATTTACGTAAATCCTCCCATCACACAGAAAGTGGACAACTGTTGCTGCGGTGAAACGATCCGTATGCGGCTAACCTACTAGAAAAACTGATATGCTTTTCGTGCGGAATACGGTGTCGTTCAGCGGAATAATAAAATATGAAACTATGTCACATCATCGAGGTACAGCTAAGGCAGCCGGAAATTGTGTTGCAAGGACTAAATGGATTAGTCATTAGACCAAACTGACTATGTATCAACTCGTTTGGGAACAATAATGTAATTGAAAAAGTCGAAAATTAGTCGAAAATTCGACAGTCAACTAACTAGCAGGCCAGACTAGATTAGTCTAGTCAATTTGAACCTGATCACACGATTGCAGCAGATACGCCTGCTTTTTATTGTTGTAGATCAGGACTTGTTAAGCATTTGTCACGACGGTCCGAACCCCAGTTTCGACCCAAACCTGCGGTTCGGGTGAAAACTGACCCAAGTTGTAGTCCATCTTCATTGTAACATCAACATCGGTCATTATTGGATAAAAGCGATTTTAAGTGACAGCGCCGTTGTAACAACGCACAGCGCACTCCTTAACAAAATGGAACGTTTCAAATCGACGCGGGCTATTTTATATATAAGAAAGTTTGCAGACCTGTGGGAGCATTCCTTGTCTTTGTTCCTTGTATGAAAAAGAATCGTGTTCTCAGGAACGTAAGAGTTGAATTGTCATCATTCTTCATAAAACTTGAGATGCTATCATTCAATTCCACTGACAGCACTGTCCAGGTAAGTTTTTGAAAGTGATTTCTATCATTCCGGATCTTTCGTGGGACGTGGGACGAAGGCACAACAGGAATAGACTGCGTAATACGCTCATTTGCAACTTGGGGTTGTATCGAGGTGATGTTAGCTTAGCACACTTAAATGAAGACCGCATCGTGTTTCCGTTGGCGGGATCTTCGAGATGCTTTTTGACATGATAATACTTACGAGAACACAAGATGAAAAAAATCTATATTTTCGGTATCTAGTCGACAGTGTAACAAACACCTGGCAACTAGAATGGTTGTCTTGGCTGTTCGTAGGAAAATAAAGTCTCATCTAACTGGACTTAGAGCGGTCTAAAGGTTCGTTAAGTGAGTAGGGATGCGTGCCACATGACAAAGGTATGTTCAATGATCAGTTCAATCTTACTCGACAGCATAAGACCGAGTCACTCAGCAGTATTGTTGCAGCCAAATGGTATCCTCGAATGAACGTAACACTAGAACCTTTTAAAAGGTAAAACAAATTCCGGGCTGAGTTTCTGTACGGTACTATTAATGTGAAACATAAATTCACAAGATATACAAACCTCGATGGTGGATACTCTTCCGCAAAGATGGTCCACTTGGAAAACAAAGGTACAAACCAAATGAGCAAACAGGCTCCCACGTGAGATAGTCACACGTGCATAAGGTCGGCCGCAAAATGGTTGGATGACCTCAAGGTCAAATGAGCGGAGTAGCAGGAACAAACAAAAGTGGAGCGGGGGCTACGAATAGGGAGAAGAAGCGTGGGAATTTTAGATGTCTGATTAACGGATGATGCACGCATCGTCACGGCATTAGATGTTGCCAAGTCACGCTCATGGATATCGACAGCCTACGGACACTCAGTGGACAATCTGAAACAACTCGCTTGGACCGAGGACGTAGCCATTGTCAAAAATATATGATGCGATCAAAATCCCGACATCACTGATGGGTCTACCGTCACAAGCGGTCTGGCACAAACGGTTCTTACCTATTCTCCTGCGAGATTGTGGTATTGCAGGTCTAACATGTTTTGCAGTAGAAAAGGAATAAAAAGAATTCACAACCATATTTTGGATGGGGGTCAGCATCATACCTCAAAGCTGAAGTAGTGCATCGGTTTTCTGGTAAATCACATTTTTACTGTGGCTAAGAGGAAAGACTTTTGTGATGAACAAATCTGTCCATTAAGGTTTGCACCATGGCAGCACTGTCGAAGGTCGTGGCCTGCCAAGTAAATATGGGCTCCCTGCATGGAGATCTCCGTAATAAGTCCGTTGGTAACCTGGTAAGGCCGAAGTTTGAAAAATCAAACCTACTGTTCATCAGCCTTTGATTAGTGACAGAATTGGCTTGGTTAAATGTTTGAAAGAGCGTGACGGTTTTTGGAGGACTTGATAAGGGAATAGAGATGTCATTTACCAATCGTCGGTAAAAATATGCGAACCACTACCCACCGTTCAATTGGTCGTATTCAAGCTCGCCCATAAAATTATTGCTCAGAAGGAAGGTTGGGGGACCATTGATAAATTGTTGGATAAACTGTTGAGTTTAGATGGAATTCTATATTAAACTCACAGCATGAAAGCAGTTCCTTCAAGCAGATAGTTCAGGTCCAGGATATCAAGTCTGACGAATCAACGTGGCCGTGTAAAATTTGTACTTTTATGAATAAGCCGTTTGTAAAAATGGATGCAACTCGGCTACAGCTTCCACCAATATCCTCTGCCTTCCGCTGAGTGACATGTAATGTTGCCCAGAACACAGTCCATGAGCTGCCACCTCTTAATGATGTCTCGGACAGTGTAAGCTTTTTTCAGTAGCTGAGCCATCATAAAGTTTAGATGCGTTGTAGTTCCATTCCATGCAAACCTGCTATCAACTGGCTGACTTCTCGTGCAAGCATCAATCCAGAACGCCCAATCCATTACACAGTCTGTGCTGAGTTTGCATCTGGAAGCTAATTGAATGTTCAAACTCCTGAACCTGTTGTCCGATGGTTCCTACGTATTGCAGAACAGAAGACGAGCAGTAATCTCAGCTGTGACACCAGAATTCAGCAAGCCGTGCGGAAGCCAAATCCCACCTGCGGTAGTAAGCTAGAAACTCCTTTGTAGCTGCACCCCTTCGACCAGTATGGCTTTATCAACAAACTTTAGTCAGCTGCTTCGTAGAGGCTGGTAGTCACACTGCGCCTTTTGCTATTTTTATCGTTATTCCCCAAACTCATCCGTAGTGCAACTTCGTTCCAAAAATTGTCAGAGGAGAAAGCTCAAAAATGCTTGGGAATTTCTACCGCACTGCTGGCCACAATAACCACGCATGACAGCAAACTAATTGCCATTTGTTCCGGGGAAATTCCGAACATTTTCAGGTTTTATCGTTCATTCTGAAAACGTACTTCACTTTCGCTCGTGGCTGCTTTCACTTATTTTGTTGCCGTTGAAAAATCATTTTGATATCACAAGATCACTTTGCATTTTCTAACTTTTAAGACCAACTAAAACTAATCTTTGTTGTCTGATGTGTAAAAGTATGGTGTTGTTGAAAGTGTTAAAATACTGACCAAATGGGGGTTACGTTTCTATCAATGGGCTCTCGAATTTTTCATATGCATGGGCCTTCAGTATGTCTGCAAAATTGTGCTATTTTCTGGAGTTTTTTCCATTTCCTCGCCTAGAAAGATAGTAATAAAAGTCGAAATCATAGAAATACCTGGTAGATTGTGCTGGCTCAAGTAGCACTATATGGTCAAATCTGAATAATCCGGACAAACAGTTGTTTGACTTAGATGTTGCTAGATACTGCTATTGCGAATTGGTTTCTTCTGACAACGGTTCTCAATCGGGGTATGGGAATATCCCAAAAAGACAGCGCTTGCTTGAATGCGCTTGGTGGATCTGAATTATCTACCTGAGTCACTTGACAATCGACGTGACGAAGTTCATGTCGTTGTTTTGTTGCCCATTGGTCCTTCACGTCATATTCTTTGAAGATGTAAGGTGGCGTGGTTATAACCGGTCTGTTGAAACTGCTCAGAGTGTTTCCTCCACTTTCAGAAGTATCGTTCCAAAACCATGCATTTATGAATATCAGATTGCTGTAAGAAAGTAAAACTGCGCGTTTCTAAAAATCGCCTTGTTGGCTTTCCCGCTACTGTCATTCTAGGTTTATACGAGGTCTCAACAGATGGAGCAAAAACAGATGTACCGGTGGTACTTACTCTGATCGTTCTACTTCCACTATACATATAATGGGTGCTTTGAAACCTCCACAAGTACTTACAGGGTAAGAGATGAGACCTAACCAAATAGCAACCGATTGGGCTAAGATAACCCTAGCTCACGTGTTCAGACCTCACTTGACATGGTGCAATGTTGCTTGTTCGACTTCTGATGCAGAGAACTGTGACCTTGTCAGATCACCAATTTGTTCATCCATACGAGCACGGCCGTACTTCCGATCTTTATTTTTCCGCCTTTGGCTGTGATATCTGACGTATTGAATAAACCTGAGTTCACGGCCGCTCCAGTTAACTTCGTTGCAAGTGAGCTCACCTTAAATGGTACATCCATCAACTAGCTTTTTTAAACGCTTTCTTTACAACCGTTTTGTTGAGTATGGAACCTCCACGGGGATCTGTGTGCATTCACCAAGGCATCCGACCCAGCTACCACCCTTCACGATGACTGTTATTATGGTCATATGGCTAAATCAGTATTGTGAGGAGTACTAACTCAAACTGGAGTAAAATGGTTCATATTCTCTGAATTTTTCTTACCAAATAATTTGTTATATCCCATTTACCTGATAAAGTTCTGCTTTCAATTAATCTCGTCACTTGGAAAGTAGTTTGCAAATGTTCATAGTAAATCCGATGTTAATCAACTAACATTCGTTCTCGTCAATATTTCGAGTCGATACTTGCACTTTAAAGACCAATTTTCATGCTCTTGATTTAACCCGCTACTCACAAGTTTGTTGAAAGCTGTTTGGCTCAGTTTGTTTCTTCACAATTTCACTCTTTTGGAATACTATTGTATTATTTTTGACCTACGCTAGCATTGCTACCAAAAGCCACTGTGGAATTAATTCACTGTCTCTATATTATATGAAGCTGTTTTACTGCGAGTCAGGTTTGATTTATGGGCCTCCATGGTAAAAAAAACTTTGCCTGAAACTCGCGGACAATTTGAGAATGGCTACGCTTGTCCCATCTTGTTTTGTTATCTGTGTAAAACGTGCCAGCATTTCCAGAGCGTTCATTCATTACAAATTTTTGGACGGGTTGTGACTTCCGGTAATGTTTAACATCCCAAATCGCATTCGTATCCCCAGGCGGAAATAAACAAAAAAACGGGCTTGACATAGAAAATTACTCAGAATTTCAAGGTACGGAACATCATGGCGTACCTTCATGGCTGAGTTCAAACATAGGAAATTAATACCTAACTCGTACCGTTCAGGAGTTATTATTGAAAATGCCCTCACAAAAGGGCGCTTCACGGATGGCCTTCTCAAACAACTGGAAATGGTGGCCAAAAGTGTGCAGACTTTCATAAAAAGTTGCCCTATAAAACATCCAGCTAAATGTTAGGATTTGAGCCACACAACATTTTCTTTCACTTTGATTATCCGGTTATCTGTGACGAATAGTTGTATCTTTTGATCGTTAGGTATATTGTAAACGGCTACTAACTCATTGGTGGACCTACAAGGCTTCATTCTAGGTAAGGTAGATGAAAACTGATATAATCGTTGACTTCAGCTCTGCCTGACAGTCATGCTGTATCTCTTACTGGGTTTCTACGTCTAACACGGTCGGTTTTTCAGAACCGTGCAATCCGATCCTGCAATCTGCCATAGCCATTTACTCCTGGATCATCGTTAACACACAAAGAACGTTTTACTGGATCGAAGAATGTGTGAACTTAACCTTCACACAAGACACGCGGAGTGGCGAAACGCCCAACGGGCCAGATGAGATTACGATGGCGTGGAAACCTCTTTCCGGCACTGTCCAGCCGATCTGTAGCAACAGAGTTGACCTGAATACTTATTGCAGTATGCTTCAGGCAAAATAGAGACGCATCGGCAGAAGAAATCTGGTTCTAAAGAACTGACACCCGTTACGATTCAGAAGCGCGACAGGGATCAGCGGGAAAACGGACCAATCATATGAAGAGAATATAGATGCCAGATACCTGTTCGGGTGAAGTCATCGAATCGTGACAGACTGACCAGCGGATAAACCAACTTAAGGCTTGCACGAAATTACCGGAGGCTGAGCGCCAACTGCGGAAGTAAGGCAGGTCAGTGTTTACTCTTTATTGAGTTACTATTGTTTATTTTTGAAGAGCATGGTCACAGATAAAATGCAAGTGCAGGCTGCGTCACTCCTCCCCGTTCTATTCGGTTGTAATGTCTATGGCAGCGGAACAGCAGGCGACCATGAAGCAGCGGCTATTTGAGAAGGCGGCGAAGAGGGACACTGCGACACTGCTCAAGTCAGACGAATAAATTGCGGAAAGATCCTTCCCACAAACTGTACAGAATTTGATTATTAGAAGACATTTACCGCAGAGTTATGGTTGGATCCCGAAAAACACTGGACGTCTGGTGAAATTCGGAGTCCGTGACCTGGTAATAAAGGGGTCCTCCACAAAGATCTTTGGCTAATCTGATTTAACGTCGCGACGATTCACCAGAAGTCGGACAACTGTTAGAATTAGCCAATGGCTAGATGGACAAAAAAGAAAACACCTGTAAAGCATTTCATTAGAATTCAACGACGCCACCGTGGTGTTTTACCACTGCAACGGTTCGATATATAACGGTTCGATGGACATGTATCCAACTAGAATTGTTTTCATGACCAGAGTACTGCTGCATGAGTCCAATCCCCGTATGTCGCTGTATGCGGATGGCTGCTCATTATTGGGAATGACTCAGTGCGGCTGACTTAAGATGCATCCTTGGAAATAATTGTTTACAAAATCATTGCTGCACGTCGGCCTGCACCAAGGGTCGAAAAAACAAGCACCTAACATGTTGCTTCATGGTTCTGAAAGTGTGGTTCAGACATTTCTTCCCCTTTGACAGCATGTTGTCCACAGGCCTAATTGTGTATAGACTGCATATACCAGCACAACTTTTGGATAACTTGAGAAAGGCGTCCGACAAGACCTTCGTTCGCACACAGATACCATCAGCATTAAAGTCCATATTCATCCATGGAGACAGGAGAACTTTTGGGCCGGTAGTTGACGATGTCGTTTGTTCTGTGCCCCTGATGCAACTTTGGGTCGACACTGATGTTGATTCATCTCCACTATTCTCAACGTTTTGCTGTTTCCGTTTTTGCACCCATACCGAATTTCTTGTTTTGACCTGAAAGAAAACCGCCCTTTGACCTTGTCATCGTATGTCTTGTTTGAACCAACAGGTGGGTTTCGCTGTCTTATGGCCACTTCGTATTGAGTCGGTGTCAACTTTGGGATCTCGCTCAAAATTAGCAGTTTCTTGGCCGGTGCATAGAAACCGGCGTAGTCCCACAACTTGAAGTTCGCACATTTTTATTTTTTATTATTTCTATTTATTATTTATTTATTTATTATTATTTGTTATTATTTATTATTATTATTATTTTATTATTGTTTTCATAGTATATATCGCATTTGAACAATTTGACATTTGGGGTTTTGCGCAGCTGATTGCTTGGAATCGACCAAAAACTGCGAACCTCTTATTGTTTTTTTAAATGGCTTAGGTTTCGTTGAGCTGTCTCTGACAGCATCACTTCGACTGAGCTAAACGGTCAACACTTTGCTTTTCAGTGATGATCAGTGCAGGCAACGTGCAGTAAAGATTACCAATTCAGCTAAGTTTGGGGCTAGAACAGCCTGGAAAGCAACAACTCCCCAAGCAGTGTTCGCGTCCCTGGAGGTTTGAGAAGAGGTGATATCATTTAAGGAAATATACGACCTAGACTGTCGAAGTTTTCCGGTTCACTTCTGGGGTGTGGTAGCATGCCAATGAACATAAGGGAAAACTTCGCATGATCGAGAAAAAACGGTTCTTTTTCGGGATTGGGAAGGTGAGGAGGAGGAAAAAACTAGGAGTATCTCCATATATAAACGAAATCCTAAACTCACCGGATTCAGTGGGAGCAGCTTAACTCTTTACACCAAAAAGAATTATGCTCACTCCAGTGTACAAAATTAATCAGGAGTCTGTCAGACGGCAATTAGTGGAAAACAATCATCGAATTATTTTGAAAAGAAACATCCATTTTTTGTCACTTTTGCGGAATTCTTATAGGATGTCATGCTTTGTGTGTGCGGTGATCACCGGCTACTGAGGCTGGAGGTGCGTCAATAATTTTCTACACAGGTACAACAGAACAATATGACCAATTAGTCTGTAGAAACTAAATAGTGAATTTCACGTAACACAGGTGCGAACCCCGATCTATAAAATATCGTACATGGATTTAATGAAAGTCCCGTAGATTTTCCTGAAATCGTTAGCATGCCTTAAGTTCACTCCAGTGAGTTGACTTAGACTCACTTGGAGGACGAGTGCTTCATCATTTTCCTGTTCTGTTCTATGAAGCTTACAGTGGGTTTTTCATAAAGGAGACTACTCACAAGGTTGCTGAAAACTCTTCGACAGCCCACGACCGGTCTCGCCCTTCTTGAGGCTCATCAAGTAGGCACAGTCTCCGAGTTTCCGTCAACTTTATGTTCTACCTGTACAATATCATAAACAAGAGATTCAGTCGAGTCTCTCGTGAAAACCAAATTGATCTGCGAATGAGTGTTGTTCTCGCTTACAGTAGATTGCTTTTCTGTTAGTGTGAGTAGTTTCATAATTTTTTGTCCATTTGTGCCGTATCTTTATAGTTTCACACTCTTTTGAAAACACCAAAATGTTTCTTTGGGAATATTCAACGACAATTAATTTTCCTCGGTGCCGTTTAGCTCTAGACCCGAATAACTGGGATCCAATGCTAATTGTATGCCCGGTAAATTTATTACCTTAGCGCGAGGCCCAATAAGAAAGATTACAGTTCAACCAAGTGTGATCATTGTTCAGGGCGTGCCATGTTGAACCTCAGTGCTCCGTAATGATGCTTAGATTTAAAGATACTGTTCACAATGTCCACTTACTGGACACGATTGAAAATTCTAAATCCAGTGTCATCAAGAAAAACCAAACTAGTCGACTGACAAGTTGTCAGGAATTTATCGAATGTGAAATGGAATAAACTTAGGGTTTCACATGTCAAGAAAGCTGCAAACATGAACGAATTAAACAGTCATTAGTCTGAAGACAATTCAGTGACGTCATCACAAGCCGGGTCGCGATGTCTTAACAACAAAAGGTCTGTTATTCGGCAGACCTGGGCGTGGTCACATACCTATCGATGAACCTTCCGTGATTATAATTGACAGCATATGATGTTCTGCTGTCAGTTTGATGCAGCAAAACACCCGGGTTCACACACACCAAGACAACGGCTAACTGATGTAATTATCCTGTCAGTGTGCTACTCGGCACAAAGTTTACGAACTGGAGCCAAATAAAAGTGAACCGAATCAAACCAGGCAGCACAATAAATAGATAATTCTTTTCCGATTGGTAAGAATTTGTAGTATTCCACTACGCTCGAAAAAAACATCATGAGCTGCCTCCAAAGCAAATTTTTAGAACCTTCAGCCTTGATAATGGTCACTTCTAAGTAAGGTTACTGAGTGCCACCTTGGCATAGTTACATATGCATGATGATTAGACGTAATTATCACGCCAAACCATACACTTTAAACAATTCTTTGGAAGAAAAGTGGACTCTGACCAAGAAGACCATACATTCAAGCTGGAACATGCGGATGGAGAAACGAGACACGGAAGGGAACTTCTGGAAAACGGATTCTCTCAACTGACATGTTGAACTAGATCCAGTTTATGCAACACCACGAGCGAAGCGCCGGGATAACTGAAAAAAGCTGACTATGGGATTAACAAATCAAAAAAAGATTTCCTTGTGGTCGGGTCAATATGGTTCATAAAGTGTGACACAGAGAGGTCAAGGACAGAGGTTACTTTAACACCGACAAGCAGACGAGATTCAGGGAGGCCAAGGTCAAATGTCACGTGACAGAACAGACCAAGCAATAGAATCACTCGAATGAACAATGATCATGATCGAAGGTCAGCCCCGGCTAACAGCACGTATATTAGTACTCACGCACCACTAACCCGCGCTCACTGACTCATCGCTACGCTCCGTTCCGAACCATAACAACACATTGATAGTGTCACCTCACTTGGTGGTGAAATTTTTGGTGAACAAACCAAAGTCCAGCACTTTGATGATTAATGCTTGTAAGTAGAGCGAAGGCAAAATAGCCGCACATAGGTCATAAAGAGAAATAAATTAATTTGTCTCCATAGAAGGCCATTTTCTCAATACAATCTAAAACAGTGCTTTGTCACAGGCCAATAGAAATCCGTCCACGAAAAAAAACATGAAATGGGGCGTAAAATAACTAAGGGACAATTGCTTTGTCACAGGCCAATAGAAATCCGTCCACGAAAAAAAAACATGAAATGGGGCGTAAAATAACTGCTGAAAGGGACAATAATATCTAGACTTTTAGGTTGCAACATGCTACACTGACCTCGAGTTCCCCCACCAAGTTCACATTTGTCCTGATATCCAAACAGAATTTCAAGGCAATTTTGGAGTCAGTTCAAGTGGCATATTTTTCACCCCAACATAAGCGACCAGGTATGTGTAGTGATAACATTAGGCACGACTTACACACTGCATTTCAAAGCTCATTCAGTACTACGTGTTTTGGTTTTCACGCCATCGCCAGCATGCAAAAAGCCAAGCAAATTCCAGATACTCCCTGACTGTTTGCCCCTTCCAACTTGTTGATTACCCTGGCATGCAAGAATGGTGAAATTTGTTCTATCATATGAACATTCTTTGGACTGAATGCATAAAAATAGGAATTCTGTGAGACTTGTTGCCGAATTTGTGGATTATACATATTCGTTAGTACATTAGGAAACATGCGCATTCGTGGTTCGTTTTCAACCAGGATATTTGGTGTAACATACATTACACCACTATTCAGCCGAGAGATGGGCGGAAATCAACAGTCTGTTCCATGAGCTTGTCTTGTGTTCAGGCAGACAGCTGGAATGTCAGTCTTTTCAGAGTCGTCTTGATAAAATGGTCAGAATTTGACCAAACCACGCATAAATCCTAGCGCTTATAGGTTTCGAAAGACAAACTCCTGACTGTGCAAATAGTTGGCAAAACGGAAGGTATGAGACCGCAATGTGCTGACAAAATTCGTGAGTTTAGACGCCCTCTAGAAGGCACTTTCTTTAGTACTTGGGTCAAGTTCACGTGGCAACTTCGTGCGCGTACCCGTGCTGACCATCGCAGTCATCGAAAATGAAATTCTTCGACAATGAAGCTAGCGATGCTCGCGTTGCCTCCAAGTGTTTGAAAGGCCTGCACCAACCTTTTTTAGCATATTTTATCAGCACATTCCTTCCCTCTTTTCTACTCATTGTACCAATTGAAGGAGGATGGCGCAGGACGTTCTCCAATTCTGTCTTGCACTATAATTTTCGTATGATCCCTTAGCTTCTCAATCACGGATCATTGTCGGCTAGGCTATAACAATTCAGATCGTTCGGATAGTAAACTTTGAAATCAGTGGCTGTTTGTGGTAGCAAATTTATCTCGTGTTCAACTCTAATCACCCATATATCGCAGTAGATTCGAGCAGTTGTTTCGATAGCTAAGAATATATTCCGAAATCCACCAGCTTTCACAAGTTGGAAACTTAGGATATTTGACACAAGTGGCCAGAAAATGACTTTGGGCGTCGGATACTGGTGTCGTAATTTAACGTTCAAAAGAATCATTAACCACTTTGAAATTAACGAACAAATAATCACTTCGTTTGGTAGAGCTTGAACTAAACCTCATTGGGGTCACCGGTCTAAAGCTTGAGCCGGTTGGCGATTTAGAATAAGCACAAAATGAGAACATTTAAGGGTAGATTATTTAAGAGCATATCTTCTTTGTCATTTTATTTGGGAAAAAAGGTGGTCGTCACCCACTGCGAGGCTCCGACTTAAGTCGTTGTTCTGTCTTGCACTTTACGCAACCACTTCAACGAAAACCTGCTGCTACCTCGTCAATTCAGAAGTGCAGTTGTAAAATAAGGTCTCTTATGCATACAATACAATGTCAAAAGATGGCTTTGTAAGTGAGATACCCTCATTTGCACACCCATCCGATTTTGAGGAACCCGGCTGAACCTCTCGTTCATGATGTTTTTAGGTAGCCTTTCTGATCGAGATGGCTGGATGTGTTTCACCGTGCTGCCAATTTACGAAAAGATCAAAAAGTAATCTTCCGAAAGAAGAGCTGATGCATTAGCATGAAAGAACATTGAGCTAGCTCAGATAGCAAATTTGACGATCTGTGTTGCGGCACCGAGCAATTGGGTTCAAAATAATCTCAGTCGAGTACAATCTATTTAGCGGTTGTTCAAAACAAGAGGCCAGTTGGTGACAATTTCTCGTGGCAGTGTGAATGAGAGGTCCGACTTGGCTGAGGCAAATCGAGTGACGGAAGTACTGTATGCTTGAAGATATACACATGGAAAACAAACCAGTCGAAATACAACCTGAGAACTGAAGACCATGGGAAGCATTAGTCGGAGAAGCATCCATTCACTGTTACCATTCAAAACGACCTACTTATCTCGGTTCGTTGGGGTTTCTTTGCACCCGAGGTTAGCTTGTAAATTTGTCAAAGCGAAATACTACTGCCATGGCTACAGATTGTTTCAGACCATTTCGGCTGATTTTCTCACCACGGCTTGGTAAACTAATGTTAGACAGCGTGAGTTATGAGTACACAATGATCTTTTGCGAATTAATATTCAAGGCTTCTGATGTTCTGCCCTGCTTGTATCACAGACTGCGAGCAAAAAGTGCATTTTTTGTGTGTGGCGATATGGCAGCAGACCTTCTGTGAAGGGACTGCAAGAACTCGTTGATAGCTGGCGGTTCAACTTTCCACAATGAAGTTTATCCCACTACATTCGCACCCTAGTAGTCAACTAACAACATAGTCTTTTATCACCCAAATCCACACGCTTTGTTTAGTTGGAACAGCGAAAAGTATGTCAGTTGTCCTGCGAAACTCGAGTTCTAAGGAAGAGTGTTCTCCACGATCGAAAAATTCATTTTTAGGCTGGAAATCATCCAACCTTACTTCCATTGTCCACACGTGGACAAAGGATTCTTCCCTAGGACACTGATGTGCAGTAACACCTGACTGTCGGTTTATTTTCCAATGTTCTTTGAAGACGTTTTCCACTCTTCCATTGGTCAACCGTTTCTCCGAATAGTATGTAGCAAATAATGGGTCAGGTTTTACCTTGTAACTTAATCGCTAGAAAGTTGACCCATGATTCCTTGATTGGATAGTCATGAACTAAGTGCCCTCAAACTCATTCTGTATTTTGTGCTTCAGAACAGATTTGGTATCGGTAGTATAATACCACATTATTACCCATTCTTCTGGCCAAAAATAAGAGAGCTCTAACTGTCGAAAATATGAGAAGTTCTGAGCTATAGATAAACGCGATGAACCGGACTCCTAGACATAGTGAGCAGTTGTTTAAAAAGATTAGCTGATTAGGAAGCTGAAGAAATCTGAGTTGGGCAGCTTAGATGACCTAATTTTTATAAGAGGGTGAGGCGCATGTAAAACACAAGAGTCAGGTAATGGCTTGGTCTGTTGCACTGAAATAAAAAACATAAGATCAGTCGTCACACAGTAGGTGTTTTTTCTCAGTCAATCGGTGGAGCAGCAACAATAAGTAAACTGAGGCATCTAAATTTATCGCCTCTCCAGCAACACGTAGACTAGCTTAATGGTATGAGGATGCCAAATTATTCCCGTGGTCAAACCAACTTTTGTGGTTACTTGTGACTGAAAGCATGAAGTTTAGCAAAGCCGCTTTTCTGCGGTACTGCTTTCGTCATGGTCATGGTGGCTCGGCCGTGATTGGTCCACTGGTCTGACCTGACTGCCGGCACGGTATCATTCGACCAATCAGACCGTTGAAAACGATACCTTTATGCCTTGGTGACGAGGCTGAATGATCAGCACGGCCTCATTGGTACAAACACAGCGACGTTCTGGTTTGTTGAGTATGATTTCTTCGGGAAGTTACCCCTGTACCTTACTCAGCCCTTAAAGCCTTGTGAAATTACGGGAGGGGTAGATGGATGCGATTCTGGTCGACCTATTGTGGACCACGTCTAATTGGACCGTAGCTATGGGCAATGATCGCTGTGCACCAATGCTACTTTTGTCACCCTATTTGATCATGTGGGCGTCCAGGTAGCTCCAGAAACAGGTATTTAAACACTCACAAGTTTTGTAGACTTGGAACATTCCGTATGCCGCAACCCTCTATCATATTTGGAGTAACTAAACCTGTTTCTCATCACCGAACTCATAATCTTGGATGTGGCCTACGCGTATTTCTACGAGTTTGCTAAGTCACTGACATTCGATTGGACTTCCTCATGCACCACACAGATATGTCTGAGCGAGCTGCACTTTCAAACTATACGCTGAATAATAACCCGTTGGTACTTCTATGTCGCTTGTTCGCAGCATTTCACATATACCTGTTTCCTTGTGATTCGAGCAACGGTACGGTAGGTAAGTCTTATATTAGTGATGAACATTCGGTGAGTAGACATGGTTGATTCATGTACTGTTTGCAGAGAAACGGTGTTTGCAATTTCCGTTTATACATTATTACGCAGAATAAGTAGCCCGTTCCAAAAAGTCTGGCGGGAACCCGTAACCCACAGAGTTATAGTAGGTATGATGCACAATGTGTACACTAATGCTGGATTAGAACAGCGTTAGTGTACACATTGATTGTGTCAAACCCATGTTCAAAAATGTTTCCTGAGCTGAGGACTAACCATACACCGTCAGAAAAAATAACTGTTCCAGAGGTCTTACTACTTTCTACCATGCATAATAACTCTTCTCCAGTGAACGCCCTGGTTTACATCGTGGGAGGTTAATTCGACTAACCAACGTTTGAGCTGTAAGATAATGAGAAAATCGTGTTCACTACGTATGAGTTTTAGCAACAACAAAATTTGCTACGTTCACACAGTGTTACTATGCTCCGAAAAGATTAGAGGTGACCTAATTCAGTGTGGGAAAAGTCCAAAAGCAAAGGACTAACGCATATAACTTGTACTTGTGTGTTATCTTGGTTTTCGTGAACAACAAACGTGCAAAGTATGTTCAACAAATGTAACAAACGTGGTCCGATTCAACCAATCAATTCCAGTTGAAAATCAGAGTTAAACGGAAATTAATGGTACAGTTGAACAGAACTTCAAAAGATGCGTTTCTGAAATCTTTATAGGTGACGCGCCATAATGACTCCACACGCAAACTATTTACATTTGGCTGTTCTCAATTCTTTAAAGTTCCCAACAAATCCGCCGTAATGGCTAGAAACGAAAGCACTTCGGCTCCTGATCAAAATGCGAGTAAACGCGTTCTGTGACCACGTTCACCGCTGTGGAGAACGATGAATTGTGTTAACGAATGGATAAAGTATGGATAAGGTATAAAGACCCCACTAATCTCGCCCGATACTTCCTAACCAGAACAAAACACGCTGTGAGCTGTTTCTGAGACTTACCTAACCCTTGTTTGCCTAATGCCACTTATGTTTTACTTCAAAATGAAACAGGTCCGTATCAAGGAAGCAATGGCAAGCAATGCCTTGCGTTTCACATGGAATTTCACTTAGAAATAAGGATATCGATTGGTTCCGTGAAGATAAACAGCGAAGTGAACTATGTGTCACTTGATCGCCCTCTACGGTCAACCCAAATCAGAAGTTCGTTGTCTTCTTTTTGTGGAACAAACCCTGTCGATTGCACTTCTAACGCTAAACGGTGGTTATATGCTTCAATTTCTAAATGATAATTTCGTTAGCTGTGGTAACATCACGGACCAGCACGGATGGAATTTGAGGCCTCACTCAATCTATTCACTGCAATGTGTAACCTCTCGGAAATGAGTGACATGGGTGGTTCTATCAAATTTCTCGTTTGTGAGGATCTAGAATAAGTTCACATATCTGTCAGTATCGTATCCAGATATCGTGCGCAGCCTCAGCCACAAAACTAGTAGATATCTCGATTACATGTTAAGGTTTCGTGATCTCTTAATGGGACTAGAATGTTAAAAACTCTACAGAACACCTCATCTGTCAATCATTTACCGTGAATGACCAGCAGTTTTCCTTATGCCGTTAGACCTTTGGGTAAGCCACATTGCATCGCACTTGATGTGTGAAGTAAACTGAAATGGTTGTAGGAATGATTCAGTCACAATCCAAATGAAGATATTACATCAATGCAAGTAAAGTGGGTAAACTGGGTCTTTATCTTGTCAACAGAGACAGTTCGTTTTCGTCGCTTCAACCAGTCCGGAGATTTTTTTCGTGTAAAGTTCTCTTAGTTTGTGTGCCGGTTATACTAGAACGTGACCGAACCCTCTTGAATCCGATTGATGCCAGTGCAGGTGTTATTTTTTCACTTTACCTCTATACAATGGACAGTGGATCTCCCCATAAGCCTCCTGGCCTCTCGAAATCAGTGCACCTTTCTCTGCTAATGCTACCTTATCACTGCTAACCGGGCAGTTTGGCTTTTTTACTCGCTACACGTTTTGAGACAGGCAATGATTGTCTAACGTAACTAGTTCGGAGTATGGCTGAGAGCCGGAAGTCGGCAGTTTCATAAATCAGAAACAATCGTATAAGGAGCGTGAAAAACAGACATCTGGGCATTCTTATTAGCTAGTTAGCTAGAAGAATATGTACGATGCTACAAGACGTTATAGACACAAGTTTCTGATGGTAACAGCCACTGAGTAAATGCTTTTGCCAAACATCTACCCTCTGGTTACTAGACCTCTGACTGACAGCTCAATGACCTCAAGTGGAAAGACTGCCAGTTCCTCTGAAGCCTTCCTCTGAAAGAGTATCCAGCCCCTCAGGATGAAAGTAGAAGTTACTGCCAGCGCCTAACACGTTCGCTTTTCCCTCCAAGCGTCCTCAACTGTAATGTGACAGCGCCTATTTCATACCAACTACTCCAAAATCAGTTGCATGTGTTAACACAAAGTGCAACTCCCGGATAACCTCCGTAGACAAGGCTGGATGGTGTTTTCCTGAGTTTCTTCTTCCTACTTTGAGGCACCAATAGTGATCGTTTGCAGTGATCGCTGATATGGCAACACCAATTCTTATCCACACTTTGTGCGGTCGAACAAGAAGTAGGATCAGCAGAATCCGCACAAACATGACGAAATGTGGGTGGAAACGAAAATGCAAGCGCAGTGCAGACAAGTGAATTGATCATTAATATCTCCAGATAAGGGTGTTCCAGTATGGTCTGATTATCACTGGTCAAGTAAATAAAACCTCACTTCAATAATTAAGGCAACTAGTGTTGTACGCCTTCGAAAAATACAAATAGATTAACAGAAGCAGCTTCTGTGCGAAGTCATGGTCTTTACAGCGACGGTCGCCAGAACAGTTTATTACAATGT
Source organism: Opisthorchis viverrini (assembly GCF_000715545.1). NCBI lineage: Eukaryota > Metazoa > Platyhelminthes > Trematoda > Opisthorchiida > Opisthorchiidae > Opisthorchis > Opisthorchis viverrini. The sequence continues at coordinate 297,890 of NW_008752032.1, read as the reverse complement.
TACTGTCTTCGGTATACTCAGCTTGTTTAACTACATTCATCGGCCGTTTCACAGAGTCACCTTCAAGATATTAATAACTAAATGTTACCATTCATTAGTTGAAAGTCTGACACTGCATGGATATCTTCTATGTTTCACAATAGCATGCTTCAATCATTCGAAGGCTAGCTGTCAGAATTGAAACTGAGTATCCACTGTATGTGTATGTAAGGCCACATTGCATCGCACTTGATGTGTGAAGTAAACTGAAATGGTTGTAGGAATGATTCAGTCACAATCCAAATGAAGATATTACATCAATGCAAGTAAAGTGGGTAAACTGGGTCTTTATCTTGTCAACAGAGACAGTTCGTTTTCGTCGCTTCAACCAGTCCGGAGATTTTTTTCGTGTAAAGTTCTCTTAGTTTGTGTGCCTGTTATACTAGAACGTGACCGAACCCTCTTGAATCCGATTGATGCCAGTGCAGGTGTTATTTTTTCACTTTACCTCTATACAATGGACAATGGATCTCCCCATAAGCCTCCTGGCCTCTCGAAATCAGTGCACCTTTCTCTGCTAATGCTACCTTATCGCTGCTAACTGGGCAGTTTGGCTTTTTTACTTGCTACACCTTTTGAGACAGGCAATGATTGTCTAACGTAACTAGTTCGGAGTATGGCTGAGAGCCGGAAGTCGGCAGTTTCATAAATCAGAAACAATCGTATAAGGAGCGTGAAAAACAGACATCTGGGCATTCTTATTAGCTAGTTAGCTAGAAGAATATGTACGATGCTACAAGACGTTATAGACACAAGTTTCTGATGGTAACAGCCACTGAGTAAATGCTTTTGCCAAACATCTACCCTCTGGTTACTAGACCTCTGACTGACAGCTCAATGACCTCAAGTGGAAAGACTGCCAGTTCCTCTGAAGCCTTCCTCTGAAAGGGTATTCAGCCCCTCAGGATGAAAGTAGAAGTTACTGTCAGCGCCTAACACGTTCGCTTTTCCTTCCAAGCGTCCTCAACTGTAATGTGACAGCGCCTATTTCACAAGTACTTTCCATGGGATGAAACAGGCCGTTTCCCTGTAACCGAGCTCTTGATCAAGTACCAACTACGCCAAAATCAGCTGCATGTATTAACACAAAGTGCAACTCCCGGATAACCTCCGTAGACAAGGCTGGATGGTGTTTTCCTGAGTTTCTTCTTCCTACTTTGAGGCACCAATAGTGATCGTTTGCAGTGATCGCTGATATGGCAACACCAATTCTTATCCACACTTTGTGCGGTCGAACAAGAAGTAGGATCAGCAGAATCCGCACAAACATGACGAAATGTGGGTGGAAACGAAAATGCAAGCGCAGTGCAGACAAGTGAATTGATCATTAATATCTCCAGATAAGGGTGTTCCAGTATGGTCTGATTATCACTGGTCAAGTAAATAAAACCTCACTTCAATAATTAAGGCAACTAGTGTTGTACGCCTTCGAAAAATACAAATAGATTAACAGAAGCAGCTTCTGTGCGAAGTCATGGTCTTTACAGCGACGGTCGCCAGAACAGTTTATTACAATGTTACTGTCTTCGGTATACTCAGCTTGTTTAACTACATTCATCGGCCGTTTCACAGAGTCACCTTCAAGATATTAATAACTAAATGTTACCATTCATTAGTTGAAAGTCTGACACTGCATGGATATCTTCTATGTTTCACAATAGCATGCTTCAATCATTCGAAGGCTAGCTGTCAGAATTGAAACTGAGTATCCACTGTATGTGTATGTAAGCAAAGTTTGTCCCCCTATTCATGCTTGAGCTAAAGGACCGCTCCGCACTACGGTCTTCAAACTTGGATGAAACTGTGCCCTGCTGACTGCCGCAAAGAGTGGTAGTTTGATGCCAGACTGTTGCGTGGATAACCTTGTCATCAAAGGTTTACCAAACGTGATATGGGCTCTCAGCACTTGTTGGGTGTCACGTTGTTCGCACCAAGGAAACTAAAAGCAACCGTCCGAAAGTCGTCGGCACTATTCAAAATGTCCTCGCAGTCCCCACGCCTGCATTCAAACCAACATTAACACCGAAGCTTGAGGAACAAGATTACCTTCGCTGAGCTCATAGTCCTTTGCAATGAGTGTGTTTAGACAGACATTGTTTCGTCGCAGCTTTTCATAACTCAAATGAGAGGCGGCGGTAATAGTTTATTCACATTATCTATACTGACCAATCACGTTTTATCACGAATAGATCTATATAGGCTTTTCATTTGACTCATAAAAAGACAACTCAGAACATGTTGGTGAAGATGGCAGTCTGCTTAAAAGCAATTAACTGCCTGCTTGGTCGGTTGCAAAAAACTGTCCCTTCGCGAGTGTCCGGATTTATTTATTTGTGTATGGTTATATATATATGTATATAGGATATATATGACATATATATATACTGCAGTAAAACAATACCTTCAGATGCAATTTACTGCTTTTATTCATTGAACAAGCTTGTAAAATACTACAATAAAGATATGCACCGAACTCACAGCACTCCAACCATTGGGTTATTTTTTACTCGAATCCTGTCCAACTCTGAACAGAGTTTGATACCCTTTTATGGAAACAGTAGTTGGTGTATCAGCAAAACAGAAAATAGGAGATTTTTTCTTACCTTAGGTCCACGAAATTATTCCCCCGTCAAGAAAAATTCCACCAACTGACTATAGATGCTGTGTAAAAAATGGTTTGGTCAGTCACTGAAGTGTAATTCGAATAACCATTCACCTGAGCCGTCAGATCCCAATATATTTTTTCTAGAAACCCCCGGTACTGCGCATTATAGGAATATATACATTTATAGATTACGAATATTAGGTTATATAAGTTTGTGAAACAGTAATTGGTAATTAGGGGCAGAACATTTCAATGCGACTTCAAGCTTGAATGGACGTACACACGAAGGCTGCGTTCGCTTCTAATCGAATGATCGAGAAATTGAAAACTGTTGGAAAACTGCAGCTGGTTTGTTAGGGGCCGCTGGCTGATGGGCAAAGTCACCGGCAAAGGATAAATCATGGATAGGAATTCTTAAGAAGCTTCAGTCAGCTGACTGTTGTGAACTTGGCCATTTTTGAGGAGGCATGATAAAGCAAAGCCCGTTCTTGGTCATCCACTTTCATTCCCCAAATGCTCTCGTATGATATCTCGTGCCACAAACAGACTCTTGATATCATATCGTTTAGTGTTAGGTACACTTAATGCCTGAGCAACCAGGCGAATGCACACAATGTCCTATTCTAGGGACGTTCGGAGCCATGGTGGACTGTTACTGGTAGTAGCCGGAAACGATTGCGCGTGGTGTGGTCACGCACTCTAGTCAAACGTATAACCGAATAGATCACCCTTGCCTACGAATTTAAATCCCACCTGAGGTGTTGAATGGCGGTCAACGAGTGCTGGTCACAAAAAAAACACCCTATTGGACACTTTATGCTTAAAAGGGTTGAATCATGCCAGAAAAAATTTCTCCAACCTAATCTGTCTTTCCGTATTGTTTCAAGTTACAGATGGAACGTGTTTCACTCAGCGCTTGTCCAATGGAAATTGCATCGGATTTATATCTGGTGTCACCACACGTCAAAGGTGTTGCGAAGCAAACGGCTACTTTTTGAACCGTGTACTAACGGACTATGAGTTTTTACGAGATCATCTCATTATGGAAACTGGTACAAGCAACTGTGTCCACGCTTGTAGCGAAAGTACGTTTTCCCTTGTTCAGTTAATTATTTGTTAATTTCCAGGTATAGTGTGAGTACACACAAGAGCTGCTTTTCAAAATGACCTGGGGTAATATCACATAAACGATACATTATTCGTGACTAACAATGGGGATACAACTCTTGCAAAATCACTGTTTACAAGGAAACAGACGTAGGGTCACTTCCCTCGACTTGCTGATTGTTTCCTGATTAGGAATAGGGTAAGACAAACAAAAGCATGTAACCTTCAAGAGTAGTCATGGTACAGAATGGAAGCCCAGGTATCACAACAAGTATTGGTGTCTGGGCTGATCCGTTTAAATTAAGCATCTGTTTTTCTGTATCCTCCGAGCTCGGGAGTGGACTCTTGCATCGGGTTTGAGAGATATCTAGTCGGCATGACACGACAAAATAAAAAATGATCCCCGAGTCATTTGCGAAAGTGAGCTGGAAAGCACTGACGTAGTGGGTATGACCCTGACAATTTCAGCTAATGATTACCAAACGGATAACAACAAATTCTACGAATATTATTGACTTGTAGCAGGCAACTTACACATATTCCGGATATTTTTTTTGATTTTTTGTCACATGTAGGAGATTTCACGGGACAAGGACATCCACTATTTTCAAATTTGTCGTAAATGTGGTCAAGTGAAAGTTGAATAAGACATCTGAACACACGTGAGATAAACGCCGTCTTGCAAGCATGTGAAGGTCAAGCTGGGCAATGTGCAAATATTCGTTGTGCACTCTTAAAAATCCACCACATTGGTGCCACAGTTTACAGGCAAAATGTTGTCTGACGCAGTGGGTGGTTGATGCATTTTTGCATACTTTTGTATGCTTCCGTATACTATTCTGTACACTTTTGTGTACTTCCAAAAACGCTCGGTGATTCCACTTGCTACGTTCAGAATTCTTAATGTAAATGAACAAAAGTTAAAGATTTAAACAAATCTGATCCAATTTCAGGTTTTTATTAGGCCGTCTGCATGTGATTACATCAAATGAGTTAGAACATATGAAGCTTTCCAAGGCAAATTTGGCTGTGTAGCCGCCCTTTTGAGGCCTTCCTCAAAACTGCCATTTACGCGTTAAATGCGCCACAGAGAGGATTTTGTAAAAAGAATAGGAAAAATAAACAGACGTACGATTAAGTTAGCAATAGGCGCGTATGAGCATATATATTCATATATATGCATGAGCATATCGGTGCACTCGAATTATTCAAACAAAACACGTAGTAGAAACTTGACGCAAAACAATCGTACTATTTGGAACAGTTTTCCGTTAAAATGTTTATCCCCTGTTAAGAACTGGAACACAGCAGTTGAAATTAACGTCAATGCTGGTAGCTAATTTTTGCAGTAATTAAATCTACCATACTAATTTTGCTGTTTTAATGAACCTAATCTAAGTTTGGGATAATGAAAAGGTTTGTTAGTTCCTTTGAAACTAAGGAATGTAATATTATGCATACGCACAAATATATGCATAATAAACGCCCGTTTGATCGCGTGAAAAAAATCACAAAAGTTTATCTCTCACGCAGTGTTTTTGTGATTTTGTTTCAATAAAACGCCCACAAGATACCGTGTGCCCTGACTTTATGAAAAAAACGCTTGTTTTTTAGAGCACGTCATTACCTGGTAGTTTTTAGAGTAATAACAGCATGTCATGTCAGCTTGTTTACTGAAAATAGTATGAGTAGCACCATTTGTCGGAATGGTAAACGAATGAACACATAAGTACAGGTTTTGACTTTTCTGTCATAGATTCCATGTAAGTGTGACCTACGAAGTATTTATTTCACTGAATACCCGAAACGTCATATCGTTTGTTCTGGTGTGTGTGACTGATTTGATGAAAAACACGTTCAATTTTAGTCAACGCGTATGGAGAACGTCGCAGACGATTCGAATAGGATTACTGAGTACAAAAAACGATAAAATTAGTATTTTTAAAATCTTGACTTTGTGGAACAGGTTTAAAAGTATTTTGCGAAGTGTGGATTGCTTAGTTCTATACGAACGAAAATAACAAATTCAGTATTCACAAACCCAGTTTGAAGAACAAACATCTTGGAAGGGTTTTTGTCGTCGTTTTAGGATGACTTATTTCGAGCACACAAGACCAATAGTAAGGTAACGCCTTCATCAGAACACTATCAAGAGTTTTCATCTAAATCTCATTGACGTTTCAACACTCATTTGGCCGGTGAAGCGGACTTTCTCAGTCGCAGATTGAAGGCACTTCGAACCATCAAGCAGGTGCAGTAAACTATGCTTTTTGCAACAATAAATAGCTGCTCTTATGCGTTTTCGGCTCTTCTACACACCTACAGTTTGTTCGTGATACACTTTCGGATGATAAACAGCACTCAAAAAAAAAACAAAGCAATTAGGATAAAATCAGGAAAAGGTGGTTACGTTCTGTGCAGTCTATGTGATAGCCTGTTGGTGAATTCACCTTAGAATACAATAGAGAGTTGTTACAAATGGACTGACTTGATTCGTGACCTTTTGGCCACAAATAAATATGTGGAAAACACGTTATAGAAGGGCTACCCTCACCCTACTACGTTTTCTAGTTCAATTTATTTTGTCTGACAAAGTTAGCAAACATATTCTGGATAGCTCTGAACGACTGAAGTGATTTACACGTTCGATGTTTACGAGTTTACAGCCCGGAGTTCCACAAACACTCATATTTTCGGTAGGTAAATATTTCATGTTTTGCCTCGAAAGTTGCTTTGATCAGTTTGTTGCCTCAGTGAAGATAACGTTATTTTTTTCTGGTGAATTGTTGCCTAGTACTCCATGTTTAGGATTGTTTACTACACAGATATGTTGTTCAAGTCAGCAGTCACTTATGAAAACGAAATATTTGTGAGGAATATATACTTTGATCGGCTTCGAATGTATCCAAGATTGCCCAGTTTTTGTTATTTTGTAATTAAACCAGGAAGAGGGTAGCATAAACAGGTAGGTGCAAACCAAGTTAGTGTTGACTGGAGACTGAAATGAAGTTCACCGGAACTCTTAGTTTTCTACTGTACGTTCTTCAGGTTTCGTTCCTCATGGTTAGACTGGCACAGTCAACTGAATTATATCATAAACAAGATATCCAGGTGGATTCCAGTATAATATTCCGTCCGTATTATATATTAATTCGCAAGTGAGTTTCTTGCGTCAACTGCGGACAATTTGGTCTTCAGGAGCTCCACAAGGTTGACAAAAAGCACCAGGACTATACTCATCTTACGAACCTCAAGAATAACGGAGCCGGCAGTGAGCTGCCCGGAGTTTTTCCCCACCAGTGGTTAGTGAAAAAAGATATGTCCCTGTATGAGTTATTCACTCACTTATATATCAATTTGGTTTTGCGGGAGACCCTCCCGGAACCCAGCTGAATATCTCGTTTATGGTGTTCTTAAGCCAATAAATGTGCTAGACCAGACGGCTCTAAGTGCGATTGGTACGATATTCCAGATATCGCGACACATTTCATAGACACAATATATTACTTAAAAGGTTGCTTAAAACTCCTGAGGAGCCCACAACCGATTCTGCTCTTCTTGAGGCTCAGTAGCCGAGTTTCCGTCAACTTTATGTTCTACTTGAATCAATACTGGACAGATTTCCAGAGGTACTATCATTTTTACGCTAAATTGATTTCGCTATAAGACTCGAACGAAACCGGCTGAATTTCTCGTTTGGATTCAAGTGGAACATAAGGCTGACGAAAACTCAGGGACTCCGCCTACCTGATGAGTCCTAAGAATGGCCGGTCGTGGGCTGTCGAAGAGTTTTCAGCAACTTTATGAGTAGTTTATTTGTACTCGCACTTTAACGAACTTAAACACGCTGACGTTCGAGAGATTCTGGAGCCGACCATTGAGCCGAAACGTGAAAAGAACGACTTTATCACCGTTGAATATCTTTTTTTATCAAGCAGAAGGCCCCCAATCCATTTCCAATATGGACAGTTTTCTGATAACGGTAACTTCGATTTTGAAATACATATCATACTAGGAGTTTCCGGTTACCAGCAGTTGTTTAATATTTACATATACATGCCTATGTTTGCTTCTTCAAATTTAGTAACCGGGTTTTTTTGAATATCAAATTTTCTTCTAGTGTATCAACCAACTTGCGAGGACTATATTTGTCCCGAGGGTCATGAATGTCAAGTACTCAAAGGCGAACCACGCTGCGTTTGTCAGACAAAATGCGAACCGTCTGATTTTGAGTCAGGTGTGGTGTGTACAACCAATCTGCAGCAGTTTACCAACCGATGTCAGTTGAAAAAGGCTCGTTGTGAGTCGGTTCATCATGGTTTCTCTGAGATTCCTTGCCCGCAGAATCAAATAAAGTGTGCGTCTAACAGTATACTGTCGGACCTAGAGAAGCGCTCCACAGATTTACTGCTTGCACAGTCAGAAAGACGGGCTGTGAAGATGTCACCATGGATTAGGCAATGGTTGGTCGATAAACGGGGTACTTTTCAAATGGAAAGATTTCGGCGTAAGTCTCTTGGGGGGAGCATCAGAGTGAGCCGCGAAACGCAAGAGTTAGAAGAATGGTCCTCTGGATTACAGTGTATGAATGGAGAGTTCTGCATGTTGCGTCAGTTGAACGCCCTACCTGAATGTGTACCTTGGAGCAAAGAGAACAAATACGGAGACTGCATTGAAGAGGACGGAACTCGAGGTCCGTTCTGTGGCACAAATAATCGGACCTACGCGGATCGATGCGAACTGAGACACGCTGGCCTACGAAGACAACTGGAAATGAGGATAGCATATATGGGCCAGTGCAGGAGTAAGTTATCCATTGCGTTAAGTCCATGTCACAAAGTGCCTTTCAGTTCGGAGTGTGTGCATCTTCTTCATTTGTCATTGTTCTTCAGTTAGTCAACGCAAACGTCATTGGCTTTGATAAGTAATCCTTGTTTTACAAATGCGTAATCAGATCCTAATGTTCTAACCAAATAGTGACGAAATTTCCTCCCATCCACTATTTCTCTACTGCGTTATTTTTGATTTGGCCAAAAACGCTCATATTTCTTGGCATGTTCCATCTACCCTGGGCTTGATCTCCTGAATATCCGAACTGGACCAACTTTGGATCATCATCATCATCATCATCATCATCGTTCGCAGCACTATATCTGTGTTCAGCGTTAATGCTTCAACTTCTTGTTCCACTATGCTGACAATTAGCAATAAAAGAATGACCTAGAACGGATTTACTAGAAATAACTCATGGTTAAAATATGGGCTCTTTCTTGTTGGAATTTTTCAGTGAGATCTCTAAGTTCTGTGAAGTTTGTTGCATTTAATTCGGGTTAACTAATGATTTTTCTGAACTATCGAACACTGAAATTTTACCGTGGCGTTGGCAGCATGACTAATTTTGCTCACAATACGGTTAAACATAAGAATGGCGGCGAATGGTCATTGATGAGCTCTTCGGAAAACCAAGGCTAAACTCAAGTCTTTTTTTAAAAAAACTAACATTCAACATCCTCTGGAATCATAACAAGGCTGAAATGTTTTCTGAATACCACACAGCTTAAACTAATTTAATCTATGGTCGTATCACTTAGCCGCGTTTCACTACCATTGCCATCTTCTCACATGTGATCACGTGATTTTCAGTAACTCACGGAAAGTTATAGCCTATCTACTCACAACTTGCACTTTACGACACATTGCTGAAACCACACAATGTGCTCAGAAATTTTGGTTTCGATATTTCATATGTTTATTGCTGGCCCTCATGGAACGCTAAGAATTCATTTTGAAACAAGCAACCGGGCGTTTCCGAACTTCGATTTCCAACACATTTTACCCTTGCCATATGCTTAACCCACACTATTCTGTGTCCCATACAATAGTTTGAACAACTCAACATATGGTTCAGACAGAGAAAAATTTCCCAGGCGTCGCATTCACAGGCCTACATGTCCCGCATGAGGCAGATCCAACAGTGGAACATTCATTTAGCCAATCAGTAGCGCCATAATGAAACTGTCGGTTAAAGAACTACGTTGGACAAAATGAAGTACATATTATCTGAAAGATGTATCTGATTGCCAACTGACCCATTTATTTGGAATGGAAGTGTTTGACCATTTGTTTTGAGCGGAGGCTTTTTGCATATCTTAGCCATTAGGTGGTTGAAGTTGTCAAAACCGGAAATGACGATCCAATAGTTAAACTGGAGACATACAAACCAAGACGTAATCGGCGCTCAAAAGTCAGAGGCGAAACGCTGTTGTTGACCGTGATTCAGTGGGTCCTCAGTCCATCTCATTCTAGATGCAATGAATGCGTAGGATAAGCTGAGGTTAATGTTTTGTCCGGATGAGATCTGAGGAAAAGGTCCAAGTTATGGGGCATCTATTTTCCAGATGACGTCTTCAGCATTGGTGTTCAAAAAAGTGGCCCGATCACTGCTTGTTTCTGTACAACCCATCTACAAACAGACCTTTAATAACACTGGAGCAAACGGGATTCTAACCAAAATCGCAATTCTCTGGCGGATAGGGGCCCGGTAATACAATAGACCAGACGTTTGAATCTGTAGCCTCAGCTAAACTGTAGCCCCATAGATCAAATCTCAGCTGACCCGCTTCGCTGACTAGGAAGGATAAAACATCAACAAAGAGTCGACCTCATTTTTATTCGTAATATACAGGTAGTTGAACCGAATAATCCTTCGAAAATGTACCTTGCTGTAGACTGGACAATAAGAAGTGAACAAAAAAACAGCTTGTTTTCAATGTGTTCTGAAAAGTCTCACTCAGCTGATTCGAAGGTAAACGGAAGTTCACATTCTGAGAAATTTTGATGAAGCCTTAGGCCTAAGCTTACCAAAAATATTGCGGCCAACCGGTTTTGTTCTGAAATGACCTACCTATTACTTGAACGAGGTAGGTGAGAGGAATGGTATCAAGGAGTGCATGATGAGGATGGCATGTGATTTACACTCCACAAGATCAATTTCTCAGAAAGCATAGATGTACACAAATGGTAATGCAGGTACGACAATGGCCTAAATGGCACGTGTTCTGTGGCAAGTGTTCCAAAAATTGCGTTTTCGTCCATGAAGTTGGCTCCAACTGCCGTGCCAAGGAGAAGTCAGCATTCGTCGCACGCACAGAACACTTTCAAAGAGGTGCGAAAGATCTTGTCCTACTACAGTCGAGCTGCTCTCACGTTCCGTTTGCAGGATCACAATCAAAGCAAAATCTCCATTCGAACGGAATCATTTAATCATTATTAGGCTTCAAATCAGTGGCTCAGGTCGACAGATTTGTTTTAATCTCACAAACTTTAAAACTTGGTCTATTTCTCATGAGATGCTGCAGAGTTTGCCAAGGCTATTCGACTTTCGAACTTGGAAATTTTAGTGAAAACCGAAAGAAGGAGAACGTTAGTAAACAGAAACGTTTTGTGTTTGCGCTTTTAAGGCATCCTACATGAGAATCACATGCACCTGCGCTCATTTGTTCGGAAGAAAATAACTAACCTGATACGCAGCTGAAATATTCATAGCTTCGTTCGTAAAGTTTGCTAATCGAATTGGACTGAGCTTACTGATTATACCTACACTCTCCGGTGATACGGTTGCAGAAACAGAATAGTTTTGTTCTGCCACGAAAATTCCAAATTAGAATTTGCAAGAACAGCTACCGTTCAGCCTCTGATCTACTCATTAAGTGCCATCACAAAACACTCATTTTCACTGGTAGTAGCTCTGTTTGCACATAAACATGGTTGAGGTCAAATTCTCATTCTGGGGCCTATCTTTTGAGCTAAAGGAGAGCTGCATTCACTTCGAAAATTGTCCAGACCAATGAAGGTCGCCATAAATGAACGAGTCACAGGATGTGCCTCTGCTTGTTCAGCAGTTCGTAGTAAAAATTCTGTTACCCTTCCACTGATTATTTTTCACCCGATTAGGTGATGCAATGTGTGAAAACGTTAAATGCCCACGATCAGGGATGTCCTGCCGTCTACACCACCGAACCAGGCAGCCTGTTTGCGTTGACTGTATGCAGCTGCCGGATGATTGTAACGTTTCGTATCAACAGCAAGAACGTCCGCCCGAGAAACGTTCCGAAGGTGACCCCGTATGGACACCGCAAACAAACACAAAAGGTTGGCCAACAGTATGCGGCTCCAACGGGAAAGTGTATTCCAATGCGTGTTTCCTTCACGTAGTGAACTGCTTCACCGACGAGTTTGTGGAGCTGCAACATTCCAGTTACTGCGTTGGTGAGTACTCAATCGTAACATGTCCCAAAATGGTAGGAATAGAAAGCGATGTGTCTCAACACAATTCCCATTGAAAAGCCTCTTCAGATACCCTAATTGTAAAAGCGCATCAGGCTTAGGCTCTTGCCGTTTTTGGATTGGGGGTTTGGTAAAATTTACCACTAAAAATGCATCTTCCCATCACTGTAAGGTCGATGAAAACTCCTGACAAATCCTTCCTTCTTAGGGCTTACCAGATAGGATTATTCGTCAAATGTCTATCAAGTTGTTCCGATCTGTAGATTTGTCGTGATAAAAAACTTATCCGAAAATCCATTTGCTGTTGGCAGCTTCGGAACCAGCCGAAGCTCACCAGAATCTGTTTCCTAAACTCCACAACTTGACGCTTTGGGATAGGATTACAAGCGAGCTTTTCGAGTGCATTTTAGCTGTTCACTTCAAAATAAATTGCACCTGCATCTTTGATCAGTCTGGACTTATGTCAAGCTTGCTTAAATGAAATTAAGTGTAGCATTTGTTGGTTCTCCAATTATCAAGTCAAGTTGTTCTTATTGGGATTATTGCTCAAGGAACCCGTACACTTGATCCAGTACTACATTTGTGGAACGCTTTTGAAAGTACATAAAATAAGTGCGCCCCGGAAACGGCCACCAACTCCGCAGTACACGGTTAGGGGAAAAAGGTCACGTCATGCGAGTGAATTTCTTTCAGGTGGTCAAACTGAGGAGAACTAGAGATTGCTGGGATTGGGGACTTCCAATTGAGATTTCGTCCTTTGGGTGGAGGCACTCAACTATACACCCGTTTCGTCCTTCCTTTGGGAATTATCAGTAGGGCGCGTAGAGGAGAAACAGGTACATACTTGGACTCCGCAGTTAATTCTTGTCTTTGTATAACGCGAACAATCTGACGGGCTTGTAGCTGGGGGCTGAAGCGTAAAAATATACTTGCTTGAACCTATATCCAAGCTTCGTCAGACACCATTTTTCATCGTCTTTGAATCGGTAACGGCCGGATACTTGGTGCTTGCACATTTAAAATAATATTGATATGGAACTGCTGCAATTGCAATATAGCGTTCTTTCGGCAGTGCTGCACTGGTGAATAGAAACCAATCGGATACTTTGCTTTTGGGTGGAAGTATCAACCCCGATGACAGCACTGTCAAGTAGGCGTCAGAAATCAGTTTAAACACGAAGGCTGTTGGTGGAAATCAAGTTGGCTTAATTATCAGATGTATGGAGCCACAATTTGGTTGGCATTCAACTCCTTTATGTCAATATAACTGAATTTTCAAGAAATCGAATAAACTAAGCTGGTTTAGCAACCAGAATCGGATCTACCAAAGCTTGGATATGATCAGTACTAAAGTTTACAAAATCTAAACTTTTTAAACCAAGGGACCCTCGTGATGGTACTATGTTGGTGTGAAATCACGAGTGCATTATCTGACCTCTCCGACACGTTCGTTCCTCCACCGGAAGAAAAACCGTTCTCAGTTGTGGTGACGATCGTCTCCAGATGAAAAGCGTGAAATGCACGGAAAGGGTTTCAGATGTTTCCATATCGGTAGTTAGGATTGTACGATTACATAGCAAGAATTTTAGATCGTAGTCCTTTCGAGTGATAAATTCTGTATAGGAGACTTATAAATCTCAAAGGCAACGGCCGCCTAATTGACTAGCTTAATTTTTCGTTTCTTTTCAAATTTCAGAAAGTGATTGAAGCGAAATCTACCCACTGCTTGATAAACCACTCCTTTCCACCGAACATTCTTCTCCAAGTAGGAGGTTGTTATTCCTGCATCTTGTTGTTGTTGCTTTGTCAATGTATCACCTTGTTCTCTGCTGTCCGTCAACTCAAACAACCACATGGAATCCACACGCTAAAACACCGTCTATCGGATTGCACCGACTTCACCCCCAATTACAGATGGTTTTGCACAGTTCTTGCACGCTTTCCTATCCGACCCGGTCGAGCAAAAATAGAGTTTTCGGTGACAAAATTTATCAGTGTTCAAATTTGAATTAAATTCGTCCTCAAACCTCACCGTACGGAGCTGTTTGATCAGTATTTTATTTATCTCGCCCTGCTTTAGAAACATGAGCTCACACACAACCAGTCCGATTCTCATTTACACACGAGGTTGCTTTCGAAGGGAGACTCAGATGAATCAAGCTGGTGGCAATCCTTAACTGATTGTGTCTCACCAGACCGACTCGTGTTTCGGTTGGTGCGATGTTCGACATATCGCAACACCTTGCCTGGACGCAGCTTACAACTGATAAGTCTGAGGGAAAACTTGGACAGACCGCGATCTGTTTCGCTCGCCGGATATGTGCTGAATTCCGCACAGTCTACCTTCAAGTGTAACATGAGGTTGATGGCAAATTATGGACTTCGCCCACCTACTGAGCCCCAGGATGGGCGAAACCGATCGTAAGCTGAGAGTTTTCAGCTAACTTATGAGTGGTATGTTACTTCTCTACAAACCTGTCTGCGTTTGCTGAATGACAACATGAGTTTCAAATAAGTGGGTGGCATTTGAGCCTATATGTATGGGCTTCCCTCCACCTCGCACACAAACCACGGAAAGGTTTGCAACTCAGAATGGTGAGACCATCATCTACAATAGATTAATTTCCACTGAATTATTAGGCTGATCAAAGACTAGTTTAATACACCATGTAAGCATCAAATCGGGAAAGGTGAATAAATGGATGAATCTAAGATGATTGAATTTTGAAACACCGATAACTATTAACTTGCCGGACTATGTAGTGTCCCTGAGGAGTCAACTGACGTCTGAAACAAAGCCCATCGCGAATGGTTAGTAAAAATCAGTTTTAAATGCACTCACAGTAAGTCGTTCCATCTTCCCCGATCACTCAGGAGTGAACATGGATTGTAGGTCTGTCCATTTGCAAATATCCTCAGTTATTCATTCTCAGCTTCCGATAGTGCAAACAAGGGCGTAATCAAGTGACTCGCCCGCCGCGACTTTACATCTGAAATCTGCGGGAATTGACATCCTATGAGAAAACTGATCTCAGTATCCTCACTTCGAAACCCTTCAGTCGAAGAAAGATGAACAGCGTTGTAGGATTGTTGTGTTTATTAACATAATCAAAGTATAACCTATGCTGTGTCAGTCTTCTGTGGTTAGGTTTCAACAGTTGGTAAGGATTAGTAGTACGAAGAGATTTGGCAGTTTCCTATCGAGGTTTCATCTTGTAGACCAAGTCTATTTACGCTGGAAAGCCAAGAAATACTGGACAATTGTTTCGTCTCTTTACTGGGAATCACCGGCAGTGCGCATCTCACGAAACTCCATAGAGTTTTAAACCCACGGCCTCCTAGTTAATGGTTTGGATGCTCAAGCGTTCGGCCGCCGGTGACTAACTCTCAGTGTGAATAAGAAGGAATTGTTTCATCCGCCATTCAGTCACAGAACCCACATCACGTTCTCACATGTGACTGGCTTTTCGAGTGATATCATTTCATTTGAAAGGTTCATGTTCGTACGAATTACTCCTCCTCTAACTTAATTACGGGTGACTTGCAATGAATACAAAAACAAAAACAAAAAACAGCCGACATTTCACACCACCATAAAATAGAAAATTATAATTCATTGGGGTGTGGTTTGCACTCATTCCGGTATCTTATTAAAAATTCGAAAGTTGGTCTTGCTGGTTCACGAAGAGGTTAGACAATAAACAAACTGACATCGGCTTGATTTATGTCAATCGTGTTGTCTAGACTACTGAAAACAGTAGCACTTTGTTCAGTGGTTCAATACCATCAGTAATATTATTATCTTGAGAATACCGACGGTGTCAGAATAAGCCACCGCATTGTAATGCACATGACAAGCCTCGATGACAATTGTCAAGGCTTTCCTGGAGCTAAATCTGCGCGATAAATTTTATGCAAGCTAACCTATTCTCCATGACTAGAAAAAGATGCTCAGTAAATCAAGCATTACAAACGAGCATGCCAGGCTTAATTTGGATACATAGAATCAGTAGGAAAAACCCCAAAAGTTCATCTTGGACGTTTAATTTATAATCTTCTCCTCCAACCGTGTCAGCTAAAGCGACCTAAACCCCAATACCTAGTGGGTGGTCAATCGGTCACGGTTTGGGTGACCAATTTTTCATGCTGAAATAGCATTGCTAACATGCACCAGAAGGCATCCGCATGTTGTCCAGTCCTAATTTTTGAACAAACTTCTAGGTATATAAGATTCTACGCACATCTGTTCCTGCCCGAGTCGAACCCAAAGATGGAAACAAATGTCTACGATCGACTGAGTTCGATTCCGAAAAAAAACGAGTAGACAACCGGTGACTGGAGTCAACTAACATAAGCAGCACCTCCATTGCTCCAGTTAGTTAAATAAATTTGAGCAGGCCTTTGGCACCAGTCAAATTTCGCTGGATCACTTTCGTCAGCCTGCGTGTCTTAGGGGAGATTTAATATGTTTGTGCACAGCGCAGTTTGACCGATACCACAGCCATGACCCAGTCGCGCCCTCAATGGCGCTCGCGCATCCAAGCTATTGCCTTCAATGCATAGCTCCTTTTCCAACCCCCCACTTGACACCCCACTGACAGTGCTGGATTTATGTACCAGTTTATCAGCTCCCGCCTGAAATGTGCAACTACCTCCCCCCCCACCCCCAAACCATCGGTGAACGAAACTGCGGTAGCCACAACCACTGTACGACGAGTACGCGGTTATTACAGCTGATAGTGACGATGATGATGACCGTCAGGAGTATGGCACATCCTCCATCAACGGGTTCCATAGCTGTTGTCATACAAATAGCGACCTGAATTCGTTAACAAATCACATGCTCGATTCCTGCAAGCACATGTACTAATTCTCTCAGGGACAACAGTTGAGCTTTCTGCGATGCCAGTGAAAGCAGGTCAAGATCGTGTCCTGACGATTCAACCTGATGTCCAGCATGGGCAGTTAGTTCGTCAATGATCACGTGCTCAACAGGATGGTTTGGCCTCCATCAACGATAGGGTCTTGCATCTGTTAAAAACCCAGTCCACCTTGGCTGTCGAACGGTCTCACCTGGCTCACCTTCCCTGATGTTTTTGAAAAGAGCTAAAAATTCTGGACGCACTGAATAATGGTCTCTGCGAGATCAGAATGGTTAACATAGTCCGGCTTACTCTACTTATGGACAAGTTACGGCCTTGATATCGTGATCTACTGATGGTGGTTAACGGCTACGAAAGTTGTACCGTGAAAGTTAAATGAGACCTAAGCATGACTTATCAGCTTGAGCCCATGCAGTCGAGTCAGCTTTTCCAAAACGAAAGGATGAAAAATATACTTATTTAGCCACATTATTTTGTCACGTTAAAATGAGAGCTCTCCGTCACAACTGCCTCCATCAGGACATACATCCTCTTCGGTAAGTTTGGCCGGATAGCTGGGTGGTGAGTGCACTCCGACTTCATCTGTTAGACAAGGTGAAGTGAATAGCTGCTGACAGTATGGAAATCGAAAAAGTAATAACTGAAGCGGTTGCATAACTTAAAATAGGGAAACCAGTAAACCAAAATACCCCGGAACAAAACGGATATCTAAGCGGTTCATTAAGTGAGACCAAAATTCGCTAAATGCGACAGTGTACGCAAACGTACAGTGCACCGAGCTGCCCTCGAACAACAGAATTTCTAGCATCAGTGCTTAAACGGATATGGATTGCTGAGTGTATTCGGGTCCCAAGGCGGACTCAAATTATGTCACGACTGTCAATTTACGGGCGGGAACCTACCGGGGACATTGGCTGCCAAGAAATTTAAATAGGCAAAACCTATAGTTACCTCAACCCCAGAGCGAACAAGCACCTCCTTTGGGTGCGTAACGGTAGTCAATGCTTTACAAAGTCTTTTAGTCACATTCCAAGGAGTTGATTTGAACTCGGAGTTCACACTTTGTTCAGTCATCAGAAATAACGTGTTCCCAAATCCTTTGAAGTATGTGCAACCAGCCAATTCTTCGCTGTGCGCTCAAAGGTAAGTTTACGTAACTTTTAGGTCATCTTAGACATAAGATGTGTGCTATTCTTCTGTTGACCGATCAGCCTTGACACACACAAATAATCCTCTTTTGCTGAGGCTGTACAAATATTGCTGATAATATGCATGCTAATATGCATATTTCCGTTTCCATCTTCTGTTTTGAGGCAATGGCTTTGTGGAAAGCAGCAGTCCCCCCACAATAATCACAGAAATAAGGAATAACTCACATGCAGTGAACAGTTTTCTCAATAAATAAAAGACTTAAACGAGAGGGTAAGAAGAGAGCTTTCGAGAGCGTCACAAAAAGTTGTTGTTAGCGTTGTTTACTCCCAAATATGACATGCCTTGTAGCTGATGTCTCCACTACTTACATCTTCCGATCATAGTCAAAAAGGGAGGTTGCATGTACCAACTACAAGGGTTCTAGCAAAACTGTGAGGTTGTAAAAGAGCAAAACGGAAGGGCGCTGCCTATGGATGACAATCGGCTGGTTCATACAGGCTGGTCAACAGTAGATGAACAGTAGGCTCTGTTAGTTTTGGCGAGCAAAAGGCCAACTAGCCTTCGGCCTGACAGATAGCAGACTGGGCGGGTTCACCATGAAATTGTCCTGCTGTTCGATGGAGCACTAAACAATTACCTATTTCGGCCGATGCAAAGTGCATCCTCGAGATTTCTCGTACATAAGCTAATAAACATCTGTACTTCTCATTTGGCGCCTGTAATGAGTGTTTATTTCCAAATATATGAATGTAGGAATACGGGCTTCATATACTGAACCTCTTGCTCACCAACGGAGCACATGCATTTATGGGTGTTGAAGTACAGCTTTGACAATATCCACTATCCGGATAAATGGTCTGCCCAGGTTTGGGGTGCACTGCTTGAACTGATCAATAACGTGTTGACCAGACTGTCATTGACGTTGAATACGAATAAACGACTATGGAAGGTATAAATAAGGCCTACTGAAGAGCTTGGTTTGTGACGTTCTTCAGCCTTAATACACAGCTCAACAGCTGGTAAAGGGTTAAGCTTGGCTAGATTGAGGAGAATCTCCAGCATCATTACTAAGCCAACTTCGTCAAGAATGTGTGGGGGCGATTAAACAAGTTCATAGGTTGTGAAGGAGGAATCTGGTATTTATTTTAAAGATGGTTCTCAATTCTCAATTCTTTGGGCCACCGGTGAAAAATAACACCAAAATGAGTGGAATTTCTCGAGGCATCACCAACACAATAACGTTTGGGTAACCACTTCAAAGAGCGATCAAGGTGAGTAATGCTTGTAAATTCGTCAGTATTACGTACAACACTAAAGTAACGCTGTTTCTAAGCGTCTCACCACTCAACCATTTGTTATCCCTCAATATAAGTTGCCCTGTTAACGCCACCTCTGTATGTCATTAGATATCACAAAAATTAACCTTATTTGAGACTACAAAAAGTTCGCCCTCTTTAGTCACCTTGATGGCATTAAATCAGACCTTATCACGGATCTGTCACGGATTTTCTAATAGCCAGGAGTGTTGTCAGTAGTGAAGTTAAAATTATCCTCAGTCGGAATCGAGCTGGTGCGTCTCCAAGAAATCATAGCAGATAAACGTGCCCTCTTTATCCAGCATTTTCTTCACAGCGAAGCGCATATTAGGCCCTAAGTGTGTACAGGTGTGGCTTGATCAGTCAGTATTCCCCACGTCAGTTTAGTTTTTATTCCAAAGAGACCGCCAGCAAGCAATTCATGCGCAGTTAATTTACGCGCTAGTGTACCCAAGTGAGAGTTGCCTTATCTAAATGGAGTTCAATAATAACGTGATGGAAACAAGGGAAATAGCTCCGTGTAAGAATTCAGGTGAACATCTGTACTTCAGTAGTATAAAGACAGTAGATCGTGATATTTTAAATCCGAATTCGAATTAACAAGACCTAAATTTAATTTGTTAACTCAAAGCCAAACTCAGATTGCAATTATAAAACCAACCTTCATCTCCAAAAAGCAGGCTTCAATGAACATAACCATACAAGGGACTGTGGGATGGAACAAACCACAGAATACGTTCCCATGTATTAGTAACGGTAACCTAGATTCACCAAGAGAAAGTGAATTACTCCACTTGCCGCCTACCAGACGGATGATGGTTACTTTTGCTGTGCTTCGTTTTTGAAGGGCATGTTTATATTTGTCTGGCGGATTCCAGACAACGACGTTGAGAAACCTTAGAGCTTTGGTCGCAAGACAAACAAGCGACGGTGTTGTTGATGCGTCACTGTGTTAGTATTATGCGTACTTTGTGCGTGTAACAGAGGGCGAATTCGGCTCCGGACGATCTTCTGTTTCCAGCAGCTGGTCCATTCTCTGTCCCAACCTGTATCCGGTGGCGTTGCTGCAATGTACTGCGGAGTGTTTTATGACCCGCTCAGTCTCCTCGTCTAACCTGGCCTTCAAAGGCTGCCGACTGTGGAGACAACGATTTATGCTGCAGCTGAAAGCTTGCACGTCCCATTGTAAGGGATGAGAAGGTCAAAACAGTGGAGTGACTAAACGCATCCATCCCAAAGCACCCAAAACAGTTACATAATTCTCAGGGCTTGTATCATCGTTCTGGACAGTTACTACAAGCAGTCGGTAAAACTGAAGTATGTTCTGTCAAGTGATTACAGCGGGATATCTCGAATATCACACGAGTTTAGAAATGAAGCTTCTTTTGTTAAAGAACATAAGTGACATACTCGATCGAATCCCCCGGCTTAACACCCGCTTAATTTGCTAACGATTATATTTCGTTTGTTGTGTGCAATCTGGCGTTTACGAAGAACATAACCTTCATGGGATTTCCGCTACACCACCTTTCTGATGAGCTGTAATAAAGGTGAAGCCCGTTGTGGGTCATCAGGTGTTCTCAGCAACCTTATGATTAATATACGTTGTGTCGACAAAAGGAAGTGAGGGGTGCTCTGCTTACGCACCGCTGTCCTCAGTGTCACACTACTTCATCCTCTCACTTTATGCAACATTAAAAAGCCAATCCACTATAGAAACGACAATTATAGATTTACTACCAAAAGTAGTACACAGGATGACTGCGTTATCTTCACCTCGCTAGATAAGTAGCTGGAATTCTAGAGTTGGATTACTACATCGTCCAGGTATTTCTGGGAAAAGGTAATGTTCGAACATGCATTAGAGCATCTGGGATAACAGTGATGAATTCAGAGATTGCACGTCAAATATGAGAACTAACTAGATACACATATACACATTTTTGCGCGTATTGTCTGTTTGTTAATCTCAAATATGTTAAACTAAAATATCAGCAATAGTGAGAGTTAATTAACCGTCGGTTTCTTTGAAACGCCACGCATGTGATCCAAGTGCGTACATCCTTCTTGAGTCTGACTGACGGGTTGCTCACCAGCCTGTTCCAAGCTGGACGGGTTGATGAGGAGAGAGTGTGTCCTCTTGGAGCCTTGTTCTGCCCAGGTGTGTTACAGTCTGACTTCACAATTTTGTTGCGTTTTGTCCAAAGTTCCCAATACTGGCTCACTCAATGGCTCGGTATAAAATTCATAGCCAGGTACCTTTCAGATGTACCGGAGACCACTGATCCCTTAGAACTGATGCATGTTCTTTCAGCTTGGATTTTCGATTGACAATAACATGTTCACCTTAGGCGCCAGATGACCGAACCGCTATATTAGACGCATTGATTGTATCACCTCGGTTATTAACGAACAGTTTACAATCAGATTTCCCAGCTCAACGAACAGAACGGAACTCGTCCTCGAATGAATAAAACTGTTCCTTGCAGCACCAATCTGCAACATCACCCTAGTATCGTCGTACCGATTACCCAGTTCATGTGACCTTTGTTGTACCAAACACTGAAAGACAAATCCTTCATGGTTCAGCCAAAACAAGAGAGAAAGACGAGGTGAAGGTCATCGATTTACGAATGGACCACATACGTGTCGGTTGTTCTACTTCTACGGGAGAGTTTCCCGGTAGTTTGCTAGAAGATTTTGCTTGTAAAACGGGTTTGCACTGTGATAAATCACATCCCAAAGTTATGTCTTTGGAGGATATTCACTAACGAGGCTTTCTGAGACAATGCAGGGGAATGCTGTAGTCACATTGTGAAAAGAATTTCCTCTTTTCATAAAGGAAACTACTCATAAGTTTGCTGAAAACGCTTGACAGCCCACTACCGGGTATGCCCTTCTTGGAGTTCATCAAGGTAGGTGCCAACCTTATGTCCTACTTGAATCTAAATGAAAATGCGTGTATCCGTCAGAATCATTCCAATTCGGGCGAAACTAGGGGATTTCGCATACCTGATGAGCCCTAAGAAAGACGAAACAAAACGTGGGCTGTCAAAGAGTATTCAGCAACCTTGTGAGTAGTTCTTTTATGAAAGTATACTGTGATATTTCGAATATCGCATCAATCGAAACAAGAGGCGGCCTTTGTGCAGCTAATTCAGTTGAAGAATATCATAAACGAGAGATTCACTTAAGTCTCTACTAGGAGATAATTCTTCAGTAGGGTTTCTTATCAGGAAAAATCGCCTTTGTGGGTAAGGTTGTTTCACTTCAGCCATGACTCAGTTAAGTTCAGTTATTGGTTTGCCGCCAAACGGGTGATCGTAAGATTTATGAACTGATAGGGAGATCTTTGTAATGTAGTACACAAGAGGTTGCCGAAAATCCATCAACAGCCCACGATCGGTTTCGCCCTTCTTGGGACTCATCAGGTAGGCGCAGTCCCCGGGTTTCCGTCAACCTTATGTTCTACTTGAAACCAAATTGCACGAAATTAGCGAATATACACTCAT